>NW_027121620.1:0-8020 GCF_030686945.1 Centruroides vittatus
ACGAAGCTTCGACCATCGTACCCGCTTTGACTAAAGGAATCATATTTTTGCCGCAAGGAAATTTTCTCATGACAACGAGCCAATGGACTATCGCTATAGAAATTTCGTTTGAGGGATATGATGAATACCTAGGTGGTCTACGTCGTCACCTATCTTCTTTAAACCCCGTAATTAGGAAAGGAACACAGAGGAAAGATGACCCTATGCGACCCTTGTGGATCTTAGCAGCAACAGAATTGACAAATTTACAACTAACGTTCGACGATCTCGAGACAGCATATCAAGAATTAAAAGCGACAGTAACAACCAATAGTCACTCTCGAAACAAACGAGGATTGGTAGACGTGGGAGGAAAGATTCTAAAATTTTTATTCGGAACGGCTACTTCAGAGGAAATCGAGGCGACAAACAGTAGGATAGACAGTTTATCCAAAAATCAACAGAAAATGGTACACATTTTGGAAGCGCAAACAACAGTGATGAACCAAACCCTACAAGCAGTCAAGGACAACCGGAAATACATCGATATGATGATAAAACGTCAGGAATATCTAGATAAAGAACTTCAGATGTTTAGCTATACCTTTGTAGTAAGCACCGCACTCCGATATGCCGAAAATGCTGTATTTGAATTTAGAGAAGGAATCACGAATTTAAGACAAGCCATTGAAATGTTGGAGAACGATCGACTTAGCTCTTATTTCATGTCAAGGTCTCAGCTGTTGGAGGCATTAGCGGAAGTGAACAAACACCTGCCGGGAGGAATATCACTAATTGAGCCCTTAAATGAAGATAACGTGTTTAAATACTTCCAGTGGATCACTACTACAGCCATAGCACTACCGACTACTCTTAGAATTTTTGCGAAGTTTCCATTGGTAACTCCCGAAGGATACTTCGATCTCTATGAAATCGTAAAATTTCCCGCCTATTTTTCCCTTTCAAAGACGTTCGCTTACTACCAAGTTGATTACCCGTATATAGCATTGTCTAGAGATAGACAGCTTTATATGTTGCTAGAGGCGCATGACCTACAAAAATGTAAGATTGGATTAACAACCATTTGTTCGCCGGAAGTGGCGGTCTGGAAACTTCCCTATCGATCCTGCGAATATGCTCTGTTCATGGCGGATGAGCCGTCGGTCAACAAATTGTGCAAAAGAAAGGTTACAGTATACCCGAAGCCCGTGTTCCGTCGTATTGACGAGGAAGGAACGTGGATATATTCAACTCCTTCACCATTAAATTTGGTCGTCGATTGTAATCCCATAAGCAGGACCCTTCATTCGCAAGTAAAAATGATCAAATTAAACAATACTGGAATTTTTAAGCTCCCTATGACTTGTGTCGGACACGTACCCGGAATACGTCTCACATCTCATTTTCAATCGAGAGTAACCTTCAAGGTCGCTATTCGAAACCATTACGTCATTCCAGCAATAACGGATATACTCAATCTTACGGAAACCAAGATCTTGAGAGAATATATCCAAGAAAACATCACTACGAACGTCCTCCGAACCAATGAACGAGATTGGTCATTGGAATTTTCTGGACGGATGCTTCGAGATATAAGTAAAGATATAAGATCAGTAAGAACTGACGTTTTTTCGACAACACCGAGTATCACGCATCAACCACTACCGACTTGGACCCTTGTACTTACAATAGCCCTTGCAACACTTATGCTGATCATTTTGATTTCCTGGAAATGTCGCAAACGTCTACGTTGTCCGAGGAAACGGGAGACTATGTTAACACATCCTTTACGTCAAGATATAGAACAAACGGAAGCAACCCCGATCGAATTAATCGAGCTGATGCCGATAAGAGTCCGACCGAGGACCCAAACCGAAAAACGAGAATCAGGAAAAATTATGGTATCACTACCCGACCAGGAGGAACCAGTTATACCTCTCGTCGGAATAGAAACAATCCCTACGCAAATGAGACGCATGTAGCGCTCGCGTGGAGATATCCGGACTTCTATAAGCACTAAACTTTAGTACTCGTAGTTAGAAGAAAAATTATTATTCAATTGCCTTCTTTTCCTTTCATTTAGAATCACCGGCATGGCAGAAGGTCGACGAACTCCGACAACCACCACCTTAGCAAATAGTAGACAAACGTCAACTACTAACCCGATAACGGACCCATCAATAGTCGCCATGTTTGAATGTCCTGTATGTTACGATTACATGAGTCCGCCGATACACCAATGTCAATCAGGGCACTTGGTTTGTTCAAAGTGCAGAGAAAGAGTTCAACGATGCCCAGTTTGTCGAGGAGTGATGGAGAGAAGCAGGAACTTGGTTCTAGAACAACTGTCAGAAAGGGTAGCTTTTCCATGTAAGTACAAAGATCAGGGATGCACCGAAAGCCGACTCTTACAAGATAGACAAGCCCATGAACGATATTGTCCATTTAAAACCTGCTCCTGTCCATCCTTGGAATCATGTCTATGGGAAGGTACATATCAACAAATTATCAACCATATATCAGAGCGACATTCAGATATGATAAACATTAAGCATGACACTGTTCGCATGATCATAGTTGGTTCGAATTTACCTCGTGATTTCAATTGGACAACTCGGCTTTATTGTTATTACAGACATTTCGTCATACAGATAATTAAAACCAAAGGAGAAAATAATTCGTTTACCATTTATATTATAATTCGATCAATAGGAAATAGAAGAGATGCTACCCGTTTCAGAGGAAGAATTGAAGTAGTAGGAAAAGGTAGACATATGCTATGGGAATCGATACCCAGAAGCGTAACAGGAAATACACGACATATTGTATCTACAGGAGACTGTTGGACATTGCCTTTGACCATGTTGGAACGTATATTAGAAAATGGAATGTTGACAGTTATAGTAACAATCATCCCCTCCAAAACACCAAGTGGCTTTAGACGGAATTACTTTTGAAAAAGAAAAAAATGGAGAAACAAAAAAAAAACAACGAATACAAATTTTTACACTTCCTTTTTTGGGAAAATTTCAAGTGATTGTGGAATTAAAGCCAATTTAGTCCCTAGAAAAAGAAAATTTTAAATGAAATTGGAATAAACGAATAACGAAAGGTCATTTTCTGTTTTCCATAGACGCCATGACTGATCCTGACCTCTCTAGATGGTACTGGGAGCCAGATTTCGTGCAGTTCGAGTCGTCTCCGTCTTCAAGCAGCTCCCGCGGATCAACGGAAGATCTGTACACATTATCTCCTTCCCTTGTCCGAAGGGCAATCCTTCAAGCAAGGGCTCAAAACGAAGATCCTTCTCAGCCTCCTGCAATTGTCGTAATCCCTAACGAAGCTAAAGTTTCGCAGAAAGAATTAGAAGAATTGAAAAAGGTAAATAAAAAGGCGGAAGAGCACGCAAGCCGTTTGGCAGAAGAGAGAGAGAGCAAAACAAAGCCAAGAAAAACACCCCCTAGAGAGAGAGAGAGTAAATAAAACCCCAGAGAAAGAAAGAAACAATGGACGACATACCCAATAAAGAAAGAAGAAAGGAATAAAAATGAGGAACATGACCTATTATGTTTTGTTTGCTAGCCTTTTTTTTATGCTTGCTTGAAATTTATTAAATGGTTAAATGAATAAAAAGATAATATGCTTACTTCACCAAAGTAAATAAAACTTGAATTTGAAATTACGATCTTGTAACGCTATTGATTGACGCAAGAAACAAAAACAACAAATGTTTCGGAATGTTTCCTTTTTGGAAATCGTACCCCGATTAGGGTCGAGCAATGTGACGCGAAATCAAACGCGCGCGAGAAGGAACAAGAGACGATTGTTTTCGGGAAATCATATTTCTGACCGGACGCGGTCGGTCAACGTTCGAGGTTGTCAGAGAAAATGTTGCTAACCCCAAAGCAACATTTTCCTTTGGTAGGGAGCCCTGTGAGGCCCGGAAATAACCCCCAAAAGGGATATGTACGAGTTTGTTAAGTCAAACCGCGAAATGATAACTTTTATAAGTGTCGAGTCGGCGACACCGGACTTTGATGTCGACGCTCATAACGAGTAACGGGGAAAACAAAATTTTAGGTAAAGAAAATTTAGAAAGAAAAATATTAAAAATTAAGACGCAGTTTAAAAAGCAAAACGAAACCTGAAAGAAAAAAAAATATATCAAAATGAGCGTTGGTGTCGTCGTCAACAATTAAACGCGATCATAGTCTAAAAGACGGTGTCGGATGAACCTTCTTTTGTCGACCTTTCCTGCGACCTAACGAAGCTCCATTTACACCTGGAGACAGGTGGGAAACCAATTGGGAAGCGAGGAGGAGAAGAGTTAGCCAATTAGCGATGATTCGATCCCGAGAAAATTATAAAGCCTCCGATATCAAGGACAGAAGAGTTTTCCTCTAGACTACCTGTTGTGTTCGTTCACCTCCAATAGTGGTGTTTCCGTTCATCTTTTGTGCACCGTCTCTTCAAAATTTCGAACTTTTTACTCGACGTTGCTAAGGGGCCCCTACAGCGTAGGACCAGACCGAAACCGAAAACAACCTAAAGCTCTGAACTCAAGGACCATTGCTAAATTTATGTAAGCATTTTCGACTAAAATAAACGGTTTCTATGTGAAACGCTTGTTTTTCTGCCTCCTCAAAACCGCCACCCACATGCGAATAGCCCTTAGCCATCCCGACGGTTGGGAATAAAACTCCCCCCCATTTCGGCGAACTTACAATCCTCCCTCAATCACGCTTCCCGAGTGGTCCGGATCCCTGGTTACTAAACGTAACGAGACTCTTACCTGGTAGCGCGAGAAAAGAGTCAAAAATCGAAGATGAATTCGATCTTCCACCGATCATAGGACGACTTCCTTCTGCGATTTATAGTTTCTGCCTGTTTGATATAAACAACGCGTGTCCGACTACAAACGACTTTACCTATGTTTTTTTAAACTAATAAATTTTTCTCTAAATTAACCGTTTTTTCGCGTCTTTCGTGACGGGTCAGACCTGTCCGGTACCTCACATTTCCATAAAAGTTTTAAACAAATACTGAAATGACAAAAAATAAACAATTTATGTATTTTTTTAAAATACAAATGTGCTCAAAACTGTGTTTTCAAAGTTTTGAGCAGTACAGTAGCCAGCAAAGCTGGACTACTGTACCACAGGCCATAATCCAATACACCCTCACCGCCCGGACGGGGGAAACCAGTACCGAAACCCGAACCAACAGAGGGTGGCGTAAGGAATAGGATCAACGTACAATAAAATTTAACCCGACATTTCTTTTTTTCAGATTTCCAGAGCCTTCAAAACAACAGCATGTTAGTTACAACTTACAACATAACTGTTAAATCACAAAAGCTTCTGTACAACAAACATCTGGTAAGTATCAACACGACCGTTAGTAAACCACTAAACCGCACTTAATCCAAAAACACACATCAAGCAAAAAACACAATAAAATCCCGCGTATACTACAAGTTCAAAGAACTTTTAAAACAACAACAAAACTCTAACCTAGTAATAACCAAAAAATCAAAACAAAACCGTTAAGTTACACAAAATAAACTTTCATCGCTGCATACTATTGTCCCTTTCAATACTTTTAACGCAAATTGTGACTTTTTAAACATTTTTAAATCTTCTAACAATTCTTCTTTAAGTACTTGTCTTTTTTCTTCATCTTTTTCTTTTACTATATCTAACCATAATGCAAATTGGGCACTACACCATCCTTCCTCCTGTAAATCCACTATTGACTTTTTATATGTTTTATTTCCTAATTTAACAATATATATTCTAGGCCATCGATCTGTCGAGGATTCTCCCCAAGCCTCTCTCATTTCCTCTGTTACCTTAAATTTTTCTTTCTTTTTAATTGCTTTTTTAACTTCTTTTTCTTTCTCTATATTCCCTTTCTTAACTTCTTGTATGTCGATACCAGGGCTATCCCTCGCTCTTTTTTTCTTATTATCTTTTTCTATCCCTTTTTCTTCTATACTTTTTTCACAGATGTCATACACATTCACTAATGCCTCTTTTAATTTTGTTACACTATCATCTAGACTTTTCTCTTGATTTTCCTGCATTAACTCACTTCCTTCATTTTTATCATTACTATTCTCTAACCCTTTTTCATTAACACAATCTTATTTCTTGTGCCTATTTCATTGCACAGGAAATACTTTATTTTAGGGCAATCTTTCGCTCTATGATCTTTGTCTAGACAGTTTCCACATAGCCATCTAACACCTCTATAATCGGCTCTTATTTTACACCCTCTTATCACTAAGAAGTTAGGGACTTCCTTTTTCATAACAAGACTTACTATCCTGGTTCCAGTAACTATCTTTAGATTTGGCAAATAATATTCTTTCGCTATCGATCTTACTTTCCCATATTCTGCTAATTTATCTTCTATTTCTTTATTTTTAATCTCATATGGTACTCTTCTTAACATAATTCTTTTAACATTTCCTCTCATACAACTAACTTCTAACCTTTCATTATCCACTTCCCATTCGATATCAAACACCTTCCATTTAATTTCCTCATTGGCAAAAGTTATAACACAGTCATTAACTGATAGTTCTTCTACTTGCACTATTGCATCTGAGTTACCCAATTCTTCTAGTATTCTTTTTACTACTATTTTCCATGACATTGTCACTTTACAATAGAATTTTAAAGACAACTCACCAATTTCTAAGTCTGTCATTTTTACCGTTATTCTTTCAGGAAACAAAGTCCAAACTGGAACCAACTCCAACGATCACCAAAAACTTAGTCCAAACTCCAGAGCAGTCAGAAAAGTCCAAGTCCCCGATGTTCGGAGATGACACCACACTGCAAGGAGCACCAAAGGCAGCACCCAGGATAGCCGGAACACCAAGGAGAGACAGGAACAACTGGTCACCACGAGCCAATCGAGCCTTAGTCCAGGATCTTCAGGTAAGTACTCCAACACAGGAACACCACAAACAAGCACAGTCACGGCAGGAACAACAGCAATGCCGGAACACCTCTCAACTCGACCTCATGGGCTAATAGATACATACTATATACAAATTGATATGATACAAACAATGACAGAAAAACTTGTTTTTTTAATTTTTATAAACCAACTCTATTCGGTGCGATTTTTTCCGCCAAAGTCGTTAATTTACTTTATCATAAAAGTTGCTGGTCGTCGACTCCATCGACGTATTTAAAAGCTCTTTTTCTATCAAAAGCAACGCTAGTGACGACAATTTTTCCTCTCGACCGCGTGTTCCTGGCCAATGTATGAATTTGCTTCGTGGTCGAAAAACTACGCTCAACAGACGCACTGGTAGATGTACCGTAAAAATTAATGATATTAAATCATATAATTCTTTTAGTACGTCTTTGTTCGGATCGACATTAATTATAATATGTTTTATGTTTAAGAGTTACTTGTCAATATAGTCCGGACACGAATATAAATATTGCGATCCGCTACGAAATTTAGATAAATCAAAAAATTTCCCATAAAATTTACTTAATTTAAAGAATTAAAACACGCTTGGAAAAATTGTTTTTTATAATATTAAAATTATTAACATCTAAAAGTGATAAAAATTTTAAAGATTTCATGTCTGAAAATCTGTCAATATAATTACAGTATAATTAAAAGAAAATTATAATTAAATATAACTTTGCAAAAAAGCGTACATAAAAATAACATTGAATACTCCTTACTTTTTAATTCTTAAACAATTCACTTGAGTTTGTGTTGTAAATTAAGGCAGTCATAGAAGAGTGTAAAATATAATATTTAATATATGAATTTTATGAAAGTTTATGCTATAATCACTATTCAAATTGTGTAAATCTTAATAATTTGAAATATTGTTTTAAGTTACACATTCTTTCATTCAACATTTCATTCATAAATCAAAAAAAAAAAAAAGTCTAGATAATTTTCAGTTACAAATGTCTTGCAAGTTTCAAAAGAACTAATATTAATATTAGAAGTTAGTAATATAGTTTTAATGCCAAGTTCAGATATTTTATTTATTTTGAAA
>NW_027121621.1:0-2379 GCF_030686945.1 Centruroides vittatus
ACTATATATAATATCACAATCTTA
Source organism: Centruroides vittatus (assembly GCF_030686945.1). Taxonomy (NCBI): domain Eukaryota; kingdom Metazoa; phylum Arthropoda; class Arachnida; order Scorpiones; family Buthidae; genus Centruroides; species Centruroides vittatus. The sequence continues at coordinate 25 of NW_027121621.1, forward strand.
CGTTATCCAATGAACGATTTCCAAGCAGACGATAGCCCATCTGCGTCCCTGTGGTTGATGCAATGGGATGTTAATTGTGCCCTATATATTTCTAATTTCTCCAAGTGTCTAACGGCCTGTTTAGATCTAGTGGCTTTTATGATGGAAGCACTATCCCAGTGTACCGTGATCTCCTGTTGCTTAGCAAATGCTGCTAGGACTGTGCTGTCAACTGTCCTCTTAACTGATTGCTTATGCTCTTTTATTCTTTGCTGTAAACCACGCAAGGTGGCCCCAATGTACACTAGATCGGATTTAAAACGTTGGTCCCTGATTGGAATTGAGTACACTCCTGTTAGCTCATTTGGTTTCTCTTTCCTCTTATCATTCCTTAACAGACGGTATACTGTCGGGTTGCGCCTATATATTATGCGTAAGTTCCTTTCTTTGGATACCTTCTTAACAATACTTTTAATAAACGGAATATAGTCCATGACCACTGTTTTTTTCTGTTCAGTTCTGTGTTGTTGATGTTTACGTCTCTGTATATCCGTAATTAGACGGTTCACTACCCTTCTCTGATAGCCAAACTGTGTTGCTACGCTTCTTACGTACTCCAACTCCTTGTACGTGTCGCAAATACTTGAGCAATGTGTGTAAGCTCGTTGTATCCATGCTCGTAAAGCCGCTAATTTAAACTGTTCAGGATCCACGGAGTTTCTGGGTATGATGCTAGGTTGATATACTGGTTTCCTGAAGATATCCGTCTGTATCTCCCCATCCTTACATGTGATCGTCAAGTCCAAGAAGTTAACCCTAAAGTCACTCTCTTGGTCCAACTCCAATGTGAGTCCGTAGGGGTTGCTGTTGATTGCATCAAGAAAGCGACGGGTATTGCGATCATTATGCCATATGATGAATATGTCATCAACATATCTGGTATAGAAAACTATGTCTTCTTGGAATGAAGGTAATATATTGCATTCTAGGTTTCGTAGGACCAATTCACAGAGCATCGCTGATATGGGACTACCCATCGGGACTCCCCTTCCTTGCATGTATGTTTTCCCTTGAAATTCAAAGAAAGAAGAATGACAGATGAGATCAGCTAATTCCAAAATTTGCCTTTTGTATTTGAATGAATTCACGATGTTGTTAAACAAGAAGTCCCTTAAGGCGCAGAAGCACGGAGGGAGTTTTATCGAGGGATACAAGGCCTTAAAGTCCATAACCGTCATGTGTTCCCTGTCCTTAAGCATAATTTCATTCATTCTATGTACGAGTTGCAAGGAGTCTTTGATGCAATAAGGGTAATCCTGGATCTTATCCCGAATAAATCTGACAAGCTGCTTTTCTAGTGCGAACGTGGGTGCATTACATTTTTCCACGACGGGTCTTATCTGATAGCCTGGTTTGTGCGTCTTGCCAAATGCAAAGATCTTTGGTGGTCTTGGTGCCTTCATAATGATATTGTCCAAACGCAAAAGGCGTGCTAACGGAGACTTGGCAAACCTCTTAACTCTATTGTGTAATTTTTCTAACAGCTTGTCCGGAGCAATAACGCATTCTGTGTTAGTAATATACTCCTGCAATTTCTGAGCATATGTATCCCGTTTAACAAGTACAATATCCTTAGTCTTATCGGCTTTCATAAGAATCACTTCATTCCTCCGCAGCCATTCTCTCGTTTGCTTGATGTAATTCTGAAACTGTCCGGAGCCCGTCCTAGCCCGTTTCTCTCTTTCGGCCAAAAACCTTGTTTGCCAACGTACGTAATCCTGGTTAGTGTGACCCAAATTAGAGATAAGTAGCTCAATATTAGGTATGATGGTATCCGGACTTATTTTCGGGTTGGGAGCATACATAGGACCATATTCTAGTGCTCTTATAAGACACTGTGGTGGTGTGATGTCATCCCATGCGGTAATGGAGCTTTTTAATTTCGTACGTGGTTTAATGTAATGGCATTTGAATAACCATTTAAGTTTCTTTATATATCGCCGTTTTAAATTTCTTTCTATGCTCGTAGTCAATGCGATAACTCTATTGTTGACTTCTTCTAGGATCTCTTGGTCTTCTCGGTAGAGGTCATTTTCCAATTGTATAAGTTTATGCAGTAATGTATAATAACCCCTTCTGACATTCCTGACCGCCTTGTTGAGGCATAACTTTTTTAGTTTCGGTAACAGCGAATCACAGCCAACAGGTAATTTGATGCGAGCGATTGACATTGGATAAACCCCGTTCAATCAGCATTGGATAAGAAACTCTAACTTACTTCTTGCCTTGATAAGCTTAACAACCAATCTTCTATAAACTTTAGCCGGTGCAGCCATGACAAATAAAAATGAATAACGTAGGATTAATGATGAGAAA
>NW_027121622.1:0-2389 GCF_030686945.1 Centruroides vittatus
TTGACAAACTATATATATCATCACAATCGTATGTTATCCATTATTTCTCATCATTAATCCTACGTTATTCATTTTTATTTGTCATGGCTGCACCGGCTAAAGTTTATAGAAGATTGGTTGTTAAGCTTATCAAGGCAAGAAGTAAGTTAGAGTTTCTTATCCAATGCTGATTGAACGGGGTTTATCCAATGTCAATCGCTCGCATCAAATTACCTGTTGGCTGTGATTCGCTGTTACCGAAACTAAAAAAGTTATGCCTCAACAAGGCGGTCAGGAATGTCAGAAGGGGTTATTATACATTACTGCATAAACTTATACAATTGGAAAATGACCTCTACCGAGAAGACCAAGAGATCCTAGAAGAAGTCAACAATAGAGTTATCGCATTGACTACGAGCATAGAAAGAAATTTAAAACGGCGATATATAAAGAAACTTAAATGGTTATTCAAATGCCATTACATTAAACCACGTACGAAATTAAAAAGCTCCATTACCGCATGGGATGACATCACACCACCACAGTGTCTTATAAGAGCACTAGAATATGGTCCTATGTATGCTCCCAACCCGAAAATAAGTCCGGATACCATCATACCTAATATTGAGCTACTTATCTCTAATTTGGGTCACACTAACCAGGATTACGTACGTTGGCAAACAAGGTTTTTGGCCGAAAGAGAGAAACGGGCTAGGACGGGCTCCGGACAGTTTCAGAATTACATCAAGCAAACGAGAGAATGGCTGCGGAGGAATGAAGTGATTCTTATGAAAGCCGATAAGACTAAGGATATTGTACTTGTTAAACGGGATACATATGCTCAGAAATTGCAGGAGTATATTACTAACACAGAATGCGTTATTGCTCCGGACAAGCTGTTAGAAAAATTACACAATAGAGTTAAGAGGTTTGCCAAGTCTCCGTTAGCACGCCTTTTGCGTTTGGACAATATCATTATGAAGGCACCAAGACCACCAAAGATCTTTGCATTTGGCAAGACGCACAAACCAGGCTATCAGATAAGACCCGTCGTGGAAAAATGTAATGCACCCACGTTCGCACTAGAAAAGCAGCTTGTCAGATTTATTCGGGATAAGATCCAGGATTACCCTTATTGCATCAAAGACTCCTTGCAACTCGTACATAGAATGAATGAAATTATGCTTAAGGACAGGGAACACATGACGGTTATGGACTTTAAGGCCTTGTATCCCTCGATAAAACTCCCTCCGTGCTTCTGCGCCTTAAGGGACTTCTTGTTTAACAACATCGTGAATTCATTCAAATACAAAAGGCAAATTTTGGAATTAGCTGATCTCATCTGTCATTCTTCTTTCTTTGAATTTCAAGGGAAAACATACATGCAAGGAAGGGGAGTCCCGATGGGTAGTCCCATATCAGCGATGCTCTGTGAATTGGTCCTACGAAACCTAGAATGCAATATATTACCTTCATTCCAAGAAGACATAGTTTTCTATACCAGATATGTTGATGACATATTCATCATATGGCATAATGATCGCAATACCCGTCGCTTTCTTGATGCAATCAACAGCAACCCCTACGGACTCACATTGGAGTTGGACCAAGAGAGTGACTTTAGGGTTAACTTCTTGGACTTGACGATCACATGTAAGGATGGGGAGATACAGACGGATATCTTCAGGAAACCAGTATATCAACCTAGCATCATACCCAGAAACTCCGTGGATCCTGAACAGTTTAAATTAGCGGCTTTACGAGCATGGATACAACGAGCTTACACACATTGCTCAAGTATTTGCGACACGTACAAGGAGTTGGAGTACGTAAGAAGCGTAGCAACACAGTTTGGCTATCAGAGAAGGGTAGTGAACCGTCTAATTACGGATATACAGAGACGTAAACATCAACAACACAGAACTGAACAGAAAAAAACAGTGGTCATGGACTATATTCCGTTTATTAAAAGTATTGTTAAGAAGGTATCCAAAGAAAGGAACTTACGCATAATATATAGGCGCAACCCGACAGTATACCGTCTGTTAAGGAATGATAAGAGGAAAGAGAAACCAAATGAGCTAACAGGAGTGTACTCAATTCCAATCAGGGACCAACGTTTTAAATCCGATCTAGTGTACATTGGGGCCACCTTGCGTGGTTTACAGCAAAGAATAAAAGAGCATAAGCAATCAGTTAAGAGGACAGTTGACAGCACAGTCCTAGCAGCATTTGCTAAGCAACAGGAGATCACGGTACACTGGGATAGTGCTTCCATCATAAAAGCCACTAGATCTAAACAGGCCGTTAGACACTTGGAGAAATTAGAAATATATAGGGCACAATTAACATCCCATTGCATCAACCACAGGGACGCAGATGGGCTATCGTCTGCTTGGAAATCGTTCAT
>NW_027121623.1:0-7630 GCF_030686945.1 Centruroides vittatus
TTATTCACTCCATGTTTCGATAAGATTACCTCAAATGGCTCCAAGCTGTATACATATTACTCAACACCCGCAGCAATACGCACTGTATCAATTTCAAAAATGAAATCAAGTTATCATCAGCCTTCCTTAACAAACCCCTGAAGTAGCACTATGCTCTTAACGTGCAAGTCTAATATGACGACATCGGATACACTCGACAGCATTCCAGAATGCAGTTTTTTTTTCTAAAACAACGGTCAACTTCAACAGGATATTTAAATTTTTAGAACACAGAATTCCGTTACACCTGAGGAAGAACTCGACAAGGTTCGAAAACGTTTGCGAAGTACTCTGATTTACTGAGGAAGCAGCACACCGGTCAAAGGCACTTTAGTTGTTTATTTTATAATGGTATTTGTTAAACTGAAAATTTTTCCCTTTAGTTGAATAGGAAATTGGTGGGAATTTAAGATGTATTTGTTACATTGAAAATTTTATTAAACTGGAATTTGTCATACCGATATTTCACTGTATTTTGTTAAATAGAATTTCATAACAGTTGGGAAAGTTACACAACTCATTGCTGGGTTTTTTTATTTACAGGATTGCAATGGAACATAGTAAATTTATTAACTGTAAGACACACACACCTTTATGCTGAGAACTATAAATTTAAATGTAATCATAAACAACAAACATAATGGATACGATGCGGGAACTGGAGAGAATCAGGCAAGTGGCCAAGATGCTGGGATATGGTCCAAGAACGGTTGAACGTTTGATTGCAGCGTACAAGAATCCTAAGAAAAACAAGAAAAAATGAGATCTTACAAACGGCATCACGAAATTCACGTATAATAAGCGTCTATCCTCTGTTATGGGAGTGTATTGCGTGCCGCATTGGAACATGCAATATTGTGTACAAAAGAAGCTCCCTCGATATATAGAATGACTTAAGAAACGACAGAGGAAGCAATTAAACGGAAGGTGAGCAGCCCGGGGTGTAACTCGCATACTCGTACAGCAACGACCAACTAGGGATAAGAGAAAGGATACATCGGGGTTACGACGAGAAGCCTGAACTTAAGAAGGACTTATAGGAACACAGATATGATGTGACGAAAAGTAAATGCTACAACAACGTTAGCAAAAATGGCGCAGACGGAGGGATCCGTTGTTAAATGGGAAGAAGCCAAATATCATAACAACCTGTCCATGTTCGCCGACACTTGCAGCGACAACTGAAAAATGTGAAATTTATAAGTCCAGCTTAACCAAAAAATGCTTAAATTACAAAGCAATGCTGAGCCATGTTTACCATCGGCTTATGGAAGTTTAATCTGAATTTAAAAAAGTCACAAGAACACAAGGTTTTAACGTTAAGACGCGCAAATTGATTGCCTAAATAGATAATGATAGATTATTGCTATGTTTTACATGTACCAATTGGCATGTTATTATTTTATTTAATTTTGTTTTATTTATTTTCTTATTCGTATTATAAAAAAAATTTTTTTGAATAATTACATATTGAGTATTACGTAGTTTGCAGCGCGTGAAGTTCTAAATTGTAATACTATTTCAATTTGTGACACGGAGATTGTTTCGAAAATAGTATATCGAATAAAATAGTTAACGCTGATTGAATGGCCAGTGGAGTGGCCGAAAAAGTTTGTTGTTTATGATTAAATTTAAATTTATAGTTCTCAGCATAAAGGTGTGTGTGTCTTACAGTTAAAATAGAGATTCTGAGTGAGAGTAAGAAAAGTAAATTTAATTATTCAAAACAAAGACAAACTCCAAATTTCTGTTATCATAAAAGTGAACATATCTGCAACAAGTTCATGATCATTAGACAATAATAGGCAGAAGTATGTTGATTAATAATAATAAAAATTTTAATTAATAAATTAAAGCATTAATAAAGCTCATCCAATATTAAGATTGTGAATATCATATATAAAAAGTTTTGAAATTATTGTTGGATTACCATGTTCCACTGCTTATCCTGAAGGACAGAATAAGCTGTATTTATACAGACTCTTCTTACATTATTCTATATTACATACAATTAAAGAAGGCATTATTTAATGTATTACAAATAATGCCTTCTTTGATTGGCTGAATGTAATGTAATATAAGATGAGTTTGTCTGAAAACTGCCTAAGGTATTTGTCTGCCAAGAGTACATTTCCAAGAAGACTAATGAATACTTTGATGATTCAGGAGGTAAATGAGCAGATCTCAAGGTAAAATTGACAAAATGACAATAGAACCATACATGACAAGAAATTTTTGAGGGACTTTAGAAAAATTTTTTCTTTACCTGACAAATGTGTTCAATGTTACCAAATTATTTTTCTTTTGAAACATGATTAATTGTATTTTTATTTTATTAGGACTTGTTCTTTCAATATTTTTGCATATTGAATATAACTACAATGCTACTTTTTTACAAAGTAAACAAGATAACCACAACAGTTTGAGTATACACACATGATCATTTTCTGTTTTTTCTCAGTGTCTTCATTTATGAGTGGTTTTGCATCACATGTCAATTACATGTGTAGAGGTGTAAGTTTAGGTGGGAATTTGTTTTGTACATTTTTTGTGTGCACTTTTTTCTTGTCATCTTCTAACTTTTCCTTATTATCAATTCCAGATGAATAAGGCAGATAATTAATACTTGTCTGGCTCTTGAATGGCAGAAAGACTTTAGATCTGAAAATGAGGGCTACATTTTGTGAAGATTATGATTATACAATTGATGTTGAGCCTATAGAATGGTGAATCTTCTCGTAGATCTATTTCATCAGCAGTACATGTCATGCATAATGTGAAGAAAGTTAATCATATTCTGAGATAGCAGTGGTACCGTCATACTTGTCAAACAATGCTATAATTCAATTAAAAATTCACTTTGGAGTTTGACTGATGCTTCAAAGTTCAAAACTGCACACAGTGAAAAAAATGCACTTAAAGTGTAAACACAATCTATTGTGCACCTTGTTCTTTTGCCTCTTCTTGTTCAAGTTCTCTTGTTCTTGTCTCTTGCACATGTGTTTTCAGGACTTCTTTCACTTTATTTGTAGTGTGTTTAGTTATATGTATTGTGTATTATACATCAATTTGACAATTTTTTTGTTGACATGTTTTGAGCAACCCATATGTTTTATATCCTTCAGTTCAAAATTTTCTGAATAAAAAATTTACTTTTTAAATTACGAAGGTCATCCTAAAAGTAAAGAATGTTTGTTTCTCTAGATATTTTCATTTAAGATAATGAAACAAAACTTAACCTGAACCTGTTATCGGTGTTGGTGAAATGACAGAAAAAATATCGTAAACATTTTTGAACCTTAATAGTTCTTTTTCAGACGATATGAAAAAATAGAAGCGATGGAACGCAGAACAAAAACTAGAACATGGATATTTAAATAGAAATGAACCCATGTCTCGTGGAAAACAAAACTTATTTTACAATACATATGATACCTTAGCTATTTTTCTACGTAGTTGCCATACAAATTTAAACATTTGTCATAGCGTATCTGCAGCTTTTCTATGCCTTCTGCACACTCAGTTATGGCTGGCTTGGGGTCCAGATGGCACAATTGGTAGTGCACCACACGGCAAGCGGAGGCTGCGAGTTCAAGCCCAGCTCCGGGTCAGTTATTTTCTTCCAGAAGGTTCTAAATTATTCATTAAATTATTAAATTATAATTATTAATTTAGATAAGAGATGGTGCCTAACGCTTACCTCTAGTACCAAATTTATTTGTATTAGTTATTTGATTGTAGCCATATTATAGCTCGAATATTTAGGCGATTATTGGATTATTATACTTTCGTTTCTTCATAGTGTCTTGTATATTAGTAACTGGATACTTATTTAACAAATAAAAATTTTTATAAATTTAATAATGAAACTTTATTTACACTAATGTTTTTGGTTTTATTAGACTGAAAACATTAATGTCATTAAATTTTCATTGTTAAATTTACAGTATAACATTTTGTTATCTAGAACAGAGCTCTGCAACCAGTGTGCTGAGGCATAATACTTCCAAGAGGAGGAAACAGTGTTTATGATGATGCATGTGAATATGATAAATGCTTGTTGAAAATGGACAATGATTTTCCTATTACATGTTTATTTCCACTGACATTTGTGACAGAAGGAATTTTAACAAGTTTCAAACTTTTACATCTTCGCAGTCATATTTCACATAATATGTGCAATGTAAATTTGGCAAGTTGCATGTCATGGTCATAATCTCAATTTTTGTGAAGTGACAAGTAGAAGATATCTTTGTTGCATGCATTTAATAAAATTATAAAGTCATATTCTTAGGCCATAATATAGTTAATTAATGTATAAAATAATTTGGACTGGAGAAATATGGTTAACTTGCCATATACTGTTAAATTTAATCATTAGAAATAGAGTTTAAGTTAGAATATTCTGAAAAGTAAAAGATTTGTCCAGAGTGGTATTAGAACCTGCAACTTCTGCTTACCATGCCGTAGCATTTCCAATTATGCTACCTGGATCTCTGGTCTTTGCATCCAGAACAATTAATTTAGAAAATATAAGCATACTGGTCATTCATTTTTCTTAGTGAGAAATATTCAAACCTTTGGGATTCTACATTGTGCTGTTATTGTTCTTTATATTAAGATTTTTGCTGCTGGTACCATAATATATTCTTTAATGCAGAGGTACAGAATATTTTTCAAAACTGAAAATTTTTTCAGAACATCTACAAAATTTCACTAAAAATTATTGCACACTAGCACACAAAATGTAACAATTTATGAATCAGTTAATTATTACTATGTAATTTGGAAAATTTTAATTAAATTGAACAAATAATTAAATAGGCCTACTGTATAATTTACTGTGCAACATTAAACTGTTAAATTAATATGAAAATTTTTAAATTAAAAGAACACTTTAATATAAGCACATGCATCCTACAGGATAGCAAATACAATTATAAATTTGATGTAATTCTTTTGATTGATAGCAATAAAAGTGCAGTTGTCATCAATGTCATGAATGACCTATTTTTTTAGAATTTTGATGTCCCAATTTTTTATGATTACAGTTGTACAATTTTTTTCTGAAAAATTGTTTAAGAAGCACACCAATTTTTTGCCAAAAGTTACTGACTTTATTCTTATTGGAAAAAACACAACCATATTGTTATGATTTAAAATATATTTAAAATTTCAATGTTAATGTGTTTTATTTTAAAATAAATCTAAGAAAAGAAATATGAAAAATGAAGGGAAAATAATGTTTTATATAATGATGATAAAACAGCTATTTAGCTTATATTGTATAGCTTTAGGGCATAGTTTTTAGTTTAATTTCAAATTTATTCTTTCACCTTGTATAATTTTTAAGTATACAGTCAAACCTGTTTTTATGCGGTCTTTTTTTTGTGCGATTTTTTATTTGTGCGGTTTTTTTTGTGCGATTTTTTTTATATTGCCCAAAATCTCTAACTGTATGGTAAATTAGTTTGGCGGACATGAGGTCTCAGGTGTGAACGTTTCTGTCATCTCTCGATGGTTGACCGTATAATATTATAGCCCAATAAAATAACAGCTCTACCTCCTATTAGCATAACATGCAACTATCAGATATAATAGTATTATATTATAATGCCACGAATAAATTGCCCGAAAAATCCCGAACGATAATTTAATTTTTGTGCTACAACCGGTCACGCGACAACAACAATACACCATCTCTGGACAAAAATATGTAAAACAGACGATAGACCAGACGATGCAGTCAAGTGCTGAACATCTGTTGTCAATAAATTCTATTTCGTACGGTTTTTGAGTTATTTTCTATGTGAGACTTTTTTTTATGCGGTCCCTGTTGACCGCATAAAAAAAATTAAATTTTTAATTGTGTCTGCGAAAAACTATTATTACTAGCCATTCGTGAAGTTTCGTGAGATTTTTTTTTTTATGCGTTTTTTTTAATGCGGTCCCTATCCCCCGCATAAAAACAGGTTTGACTGTACTAAAACCTTTTGTTATACCAACTGATGAGGGACTAATTTCTATTAGAAAATATTCTGAAATGAATTTTGGTTTTTCGGTTTCTATACTTTTGTAATCATCTTATTGTACATCCCATTTTTGTTTTATTAAATGTTTTTACTTTGATTCTTGAGTGTTTGTGCCCATTATCATTGGTGTGATAAGCCCTATTATTATCTACCTCACGGTTATAGATATTTTAATTAATTAATTAAATTATACTTAGGGCTAAAAGCATTTTCTGTAATAGCTATTTAGCTATTTAATCTAAATCTAGAGACATTTCAGAAAAAGTTTTTAAATGCAGTTTTCCTATGCAAGGAATAATTGAATATTTTATTTTAATTTAAGACAACATGAAATTTTACTCATTAAATAATGTTGAAAAGTGTTTTGAAATAATTTCTTTTTCTTGGTTCTTTTCAAAGCTCTGTTTTGGTTTTCATAAAAATCAAAATTGTGGTTCAGTAATTGAGACTGATTTGTCTTTATTGCAAGCATATAACAGTGTAAGTAGGTGGCAATGTAACAAGTGACTAAATTGATTAGAAACAAAGTAAACTATGTTTCAGTTATACTTTTAAAACAAAATCCTTATGTTTTGGGTAATTTCCCCAATTAATATCTATAATTAAATTAAAATATTTATAAATGTGAGGCAGATAATATTAAGGGCCACAAACACCAGTGATAATAGGCAGAAACACTCAGGAATTAAAGTAAAACATGTAATAAAAACAAAAAAGGGGGGTGTACAGTAAAAGTGACTACATAAGTATGAAAACAAAAAGACCCAAAATGCATTTCAGACTATTTTCTATTGGAAAATAGTCCTTCTTCAGTTGGTAATGTACTTAAAACTATACAAGATAAAGATAAACACACTGCTGTAACTGTATGAGCAGTAAGCATCATCAATGTAGACAGGTATAAAAAATCTTCATAGTGTTTCAGGGTGGCGTGACGTACAGGGTATTGATACGAACAGTTATAGGTTAGTGCAGTAATAGGTTAACAGTTATGAAATAATGTTATACAGACAAATTATATACGTACCAAAAACAGTAAGATGACAGAGTTGAAAGTGCCAATCATCTATCAATCACAAGGTCATCTATTAAATGATGAAATAGACTTAACACTGACATCTGGTATATTAAGAGGAGATGGAACAAAGATTTAAAGCCACCTTCACTCTGTCGTCTTACTGTTTTTGGTATATATATGTTACTGGCCAAACTAGTTTGTCCTACGCGTGTCAGGATATACTAGTTTAGCCTAGGACAATATAGTTTGGCCTAAATACTTTAGGCTTAACTAGTTTGACCTAGGCTGAACTGATTTATGTACTACAAATAGGTGCCAGTGTAAAAAAAAATGATTTTGTGTAATTCGAAATGCCACCACAGTACACCCTGTGATTAAAGTGTACCTAGGTAATCCCAATGGCGGTGCTTCAGTTCGGGGTTGGTTTGGTTAGGTTAACTACATTTTTAGTAGACGTTTCCTTTTTTCTTTTGTTCAAGAACTACTGTGAATCAATAACTAGTGATGTTAAACACTGGGCTGCCTGCCGGCAGCTCCTCTC
>NW_027121624.1:0-8405 GCF_030686945.1 Centruroides vittatus
ATATAAAAAAACAACGTTTAACAAATTACTTTGCTTTTCGTTTATTCTTCCGTCGTTCGCTACCAGTTGACCAGTCCACATTTCCACAAATACGAAGGCGACCTTTCTTTATAGGCTACTGCCGACGTAACAAAATGTAAAATAGGTAAAACGTCCTCTGGAGCTATCGCCACTTTCCGTAAAAATTACAATTTAAGTAAATATAAAATACATGGCCGACGGTAATACATTGTATAAGTATATAAAAAAACAACGTTTAACAAATTACTTTGCTTTTCGTTTATTCTTCCGTCGTTCGCTACCAGTTGACCAGTCCACATTTCCACAAATACGAAGGCGACCTTTCTTTATAGGCTACTGCCGACGTAACAAAATGTAAAATAGGTAAAACGTCCTCTGGAGCTATCGCCACTTTCCGTAAAAATTACAATTTAAGTAAATATAAAATATAACACATGGCCGACGGTAATACATTGTATAAGTATATAAAAAAACAACGTTTAACAAATTACTTTGCTTTTCGTTTATTCTTCCGTCGTTCGCTACCAGTTGACCAGTCCACATTTCCACAAATACGAAGGCGACCTTTCTTTATAGGCTACTGCCGACGTAACAAAATGTAAAATAGGTAAAACGCCTCTGTTTTTTTATATACTTATACAATGTATTACCGTCGGCCATGTGATATTTATATTTACTTAAATTGTAATTTTTACGGAAAGTGGCGATAGCTCCAGAGGACGTTTTACCTATTTTACATTTTGTTACGTCGGCAGTAGCCTATAAAGAAAGGTCGCCTTCGTATTTGTGGAAATGTGGACTGGTCAACTGGTAGCGAACGACGGAAGAATAAACGAAAAGCAAAGTAATTTGTTAAACGTTGTTTTTTTATATACTTATACAATGTATTACCGTCGGCCATGTGTTATATTTATATTTACTTAAATTGTAATTTTTACGGAAAGTGGCGATAGCTCCAGAGGACGTTTTACCTATTTTACATTTTGTTACGTCGGCAGTAGCCTATAAAGAAAGGTCGCCTTCGTATTTGTGGAAATGTGGACTGGTCAACTGGTAGCGAACGACGGAAGAATAAACGAAAAGCAAAGTAATTTGTTAAACGTTGTTTTTTTATATACTTATACAATGTATTACCGTCGGCCATGTGTTATATTTTATATTTACCTAAATGTTATTTACTTTCCCTGTTGTTATGTATACATAACAAGGGAAAGTATTGGAATTGTGTCAAATTTGATCCAAGTGTTTTGCATATCTCTGTTTTGAGGCCACCTGAACTTAAAAAAAAAGAGAAAAATCCTATGTTTGTGTGTATTTTGTTTACTAACTCAGGATAGGATAATGATGAGATGAAATTGGACATGGTAGCTTATATAAAGAGGCAGAGCGGACAGTACCATTTTGGCAAATTAGACAATCACCTAGGGCACAAGCCATAAAGGAGTGCAAAATTTCAAGCCATGCTTTATTCATACTTCACTAAAATATTAAATTAAATAGTACTATATGATTTACGTATCAGTTCTTTTTCTTCATCCCTCTCACAGCACTACTAAATTTCACTATTTAACTCTGTTCTTTTTTGTTCCTTACCTAAATGATTTGTACTTACCGCTACTTAAAATTCAGTTAAGATATTTAACTGAATTTTAAATATTAAAAAAAAATGTTTTTTAATAAAGTTTGATATAGTATATCAATTAATAAATTTTTGTTTTCTTAATATAGATGAAGAAGATAGATATATATTTGATTTTGCTGAAGGAAAGAAATAATGCTGCTAATTGTAAGAAAAAGTTTTTTACATTGTATTTTGAAGATATTTATTATATTTAAATGATTCATTCATTTTAAAAATGTTTTAAATAATTAAATAATAGTTGTATTATCTCAATTTTTTGTAGAATTATCAGCAAATGCCTCTAATAGTAGAATTTGAGATAGAAAATATTAAAAAAACCATCATTCCATGAGAGACTATAGTAATTAAATAAATTAGCAAAGTAAAAGTAAAAAAGGTAAAGATGAAAGAATAAGATTTTAACCAAAAAAACCTCAAAAAAATAAGTGTACTATAATGTACTGTATATTTATTTAAAATTAATATTTCAAATGAAAGAAAGCTAGTTAAAATCTTCTAAAACTTAGATGTTTTATATAGTTTTATGTTGTACTAATATTTATATCTATCTAACAGTTAAATCATTAGGTTATTGTTGTTTTTCATTTTCATTGAACCAATCTTGGACATTAATGAGAAGTCTCTTATTAACTTAATTGTTTGAAGTTAATACATTGATAGTTAATAGAAAAGCAAGATGACTTCCATATTACTTTGTCAATGATAATAGACAAGTATTTAATGATCACTGAGTAATTAAATAAACCTTTAAAATTTATATTGGAATTTTACATTAGCTGATAAGCTAGGAACATAATGGATACTACTGGTGTACTATTGGGTATACTAGGAGATCATATAGTCATCTTCCTTGGAGTTTTGCAGTTGCAGTCAAATTGATTCCAAAAACTCAATATTGTATTCACTATTGAGTCTTAAAATTGATTTAACTGAGCAATTTTATTATGATATATGTATTTACTTGAATTTAAGACGCTATTTTTCATTTTCAGTTTCTGAAAATAGTGTGTATCTTGGATTTGATGTAATATGTCACACTTAGCAACCTCTAGTGCCATGCGTCTTATTTCTCTGCCACTAATTTTATTATATCATTTTAATAATTTTATTAGACCAATATTCATAATAGTAAATATTTAAGAAGTCAAATCAGCCCAATCTGATTAATCTGTTTATAGTGTCATAAGTACTTGGATAAAAATTGCAGGAAATCCTTGTGTGCACTCTTTCAAAAAATGCTGCATTTCCAAGGTTTCAAATGACACTGAGAATGATTGCATGTGAAAATGTGAGCATCGAATCCAGTGCTGATTCACAAGAGCCTAACACTGAAGGTGAAGAGGTTTTTCAACTTTGATATTTGTTATGTTGTGTGGGTTTGATCAGCAAGATAACATGTGTCCAAAATAACCTTAATGTCATTCAAGATACTAAAATACAACTATATATAACAACTGTAGACAGTTGCTTCTTGCAACTTATTTCTTTCACTCACACTGTAATTCCCTTGCTCATGTATATAACAATATCACAAAAGATATTGATATAACTTACTTTACTATGTAAAAAATACTGAACAAATTTATGTCAACAGAATCAATTCTGTTGACATAAATTTGTTCTGAGTTGTCTATTTTTCAAAAAGAAAAATAATCTGTGAGTGGACATGTAGAGGTTAAGTGTGTCTTAGGCATCTTAATGGAATTATCTTAAGTAAACACAGTAGTAAAATTACTGTTGGCTAATTTGCCATTGTAGGAGTCTGCTTAGTTTCTCTGTTCACATCAATCTGTAGAAAGAGTATGCATCATATGATCATAGTGCATGAAATACATTGTTTCTGCTAATTAACATATATCATATCAATAAGATTGGTTGAAAATTGTTCTGTGGACATTCCTGTTTAACATGTAACAAATAGGTCAAAAGGGTTGTCATTTGAAATATTTTATTGTATGCCAAAATACATTGATGATATTCTGATTTGTGTGGAATGACAAATTTAATCTTAACGACACCAACACTTTGCTTATCATTACACATTGAACAGGAAAGTCACAACATTAATAATGTTCTGTGGACAGTCATTTAGCCCTACAATTATCAAATCTGCTGTCTGTGCCATTTTCATCTTTCTCTTTCTTGTCACTAATGATGGTGAAATTTTTCTAAATACTTACTCTTTCTGCCTCTATCTTTGATTATTAGTCAAGCATATTTTCATAAGCAAGAAGATGGACCTTCGTGCAAGTTACTAGCCCTAATCTGGATTGGACTGAACAGATTGGCCTGTTGTGCAACCAATTCAATTCAATTCAATAAATAATTGGTAAATGCAACTATATTGCTGATTGACTATTTAAAATAATATTTTACAGTAGAAAGTACTATATAAGAAGCTGACAATTGTCCTTGTCTGCATCCTCATTTATTCTTAATTAGTACAGAAGGTAGAACTTGTTTTTTCCATGCTTGAAAAAAGAATCTGAGTGTTGATGTTTTTCCACATAAATCACTGACATTAAAGGAGAAAATAGAAATAAGCCTGAAGAAGAGCCTAGAAGAGGCTACGAAAACGTTTGCGACCCGAATACTAATCACTCTGGTTATCTGGTTTTACATAAGTGTATTTTTTGAAAATAGAAATTGTTGAATATTACAAATGAGAGAAGTGCAGAATGAGAAAATTGGCCGAAGTGTTCAAGATGGGAAAATACAAACTGTGGAAGTTTGTCAAGAAATAAGAAGAGCTGGCTGTACAAATACATTTCACTGACCTTGTATAGCTTTGCACTTAATTTTTGAAATGTTTTTAATCCACCCTAGGACCTTCTTCAGGTGTTCTATAAAAATTTTTCTGATGCAATCTAAGTTCGATTTAACTTCCAGTTTTAAATGTTCCAGTTTCAATTCAAAAGCTAAAATTCTGATATTAAAAATATCCAGTAAAAATTAATTGCAAAGCTATACAAGGTTAGTGCAACATATTTGTATATACTATTATTTTGTTTATCAGATAGATTTGAAAGAGCTAGCTACTCAGCAAATGGACCATAATGACAATGAACAGCAGATCCAACAAATGAGAATATCTGGTGGAGCCATGGGAGTAGAGTTACATCCTTCTGTTCACTGTATGTGATAGACATTGGAAAGTCTCCATTGAGGCTAAATTGGATTTTCTAATTCTAACTCAATGCCGCCTCAAATGGGAATAGCGCACTCATTGAAAAAGTAGTCATAGTATGGTTCTGCAGAGTCAAAAGGCAATGTTTCTATATTAGAGCTGATCATACAAGCTAAAGCTCTACAATTTGCATCTGAATAGGTACTGTGGTCTTTAAAGCCTCAAATGGTTGGCTTGAAAATTGAAATTGACGTATCAAATTGAAAGCTGTTTGTGGTGAATTATCTGGAGTTGATGATAATACAGTAGCATAGTAAGGGGCTAAGGGCTAGCTTTTTTCATTATATAATTGGCTATTACAAGACTCAAACAATCATTCAGTCAAGAAACATAGAATGATCTGGGTGATGGCAATAGCTACATAACCAAAATGACACTTACTAGAGCCACCAATTCAGTCATATAGAAAAGCTGTAGACTGAACAGCTTCCAAGCAGTTTCACATCAATAGAAAGACAATTTAAAACTACAAAATTTAATTATGCATAGTGAGAAGCAGATTACTATAATTAATGATAAAAAACAAATAATCTGAATATTTTAAAAAGTAATACTGACTCTAATTTCATCACTTACTATAAATGTGTACATATTACCAATTTTTGCAGGCAGGGTATGTGTAATTCCCTATGTTAATAAATAAAAAGATATTGCAGTAGCCCAGTCCAGTAGCCCTTCATTACATTGCACTTGTTGGGTGACAAAGAAAAAGCCTGATATATCTGGTGGTACAATATAAACAAATACTAAAACATATAATAGAACTTCAAAACTTATAAAATTAGAGTAAAAATTCTCTAAAAAGCAAAATAAAGTTGCTACTGGATAAAAATTTTAGAAGTTTTTGTTCAGAAATAAAAATTCTGGGCTTTCCAAAGCATGTATAACCTGTTTAGTAAATCTCTATCCTTTATTCTTTCATCAGCAAATGTTTCTGTAATATCAAATAAAGATTAGTTTGTGCAAATACTGAATTTTTATTCAATGGTTTATATCATATTACATGACGTTTATGTAAACATCGATATCCCAAGTGCCCATTTAGCATTATTGTTTAACAACGACATTTAAAGACAAATACTGTCGTATAAAAACAAAATATCAGTTGCAATTTTATAATACAGTACTGTATTTCACAATAAATGGCTTTTTAAAAATGTATCCATATATTTTGTATTAACTGGATAGATTAGACTCAAAAATACACACCTTTAAAAGATCCAGCAAAGAAATTTACTAAATAATGCTTTTGATCAGTTTAACTGATCATCTTCAGTTATACAATCAAATGTGAAAATAGAACATAAATACAAAAATTTATAAATAAATAAATGATAACCAAGGAATTCTTAAAATTAGCAATGTAAAATGGGCAAAATGTCGTACTTTTGGGACAACGACTATATCTTGGGAAAGACCGCACTATCCAAGCGGAATGGCAACTTTGAATGGCTCATATTGGCAAGCTCTCGTTCTCAATTCTCTCCAATCTTACTTTTGGATATACTCTAGTTTTGAGCGTGATTGTTCAAACTTTGCCAGTCATGTCCACGAGGTTGCCCACGATGCATTTTCGGTGAAATTAACTTATCTGTGTCAAAATTTCTTTCTGTTGCGTGTCAGCCCAGGTTGAATTTTTGTTGATGCCTAATGAAAATTTCCCATTTTTGAAAAAAATAATCTAGGCTATTGTATCGTCTGAAATTATTCTTTTATTTTGCACAAAACAATATACTGTGGTGTTCGTAATGAGTAGGTACACGATCCTTGCGAGTGAAATGGTACAAAACAAATCTTAATACAGGGTAGTTTTATTCTCTCTGAAAACAGATTCTTTACATAAGATCCCAACTTTACAACTTTCAGAATTTTATATACACAGGCATTAAGTATTTATCCTCAAAATAGTTAACTTGCACACATGCGACAGTCTGACGAGGATCGTATTCACTTACACTAACATATACTAACTTAAAACTTAGAAAAAATGGAAGAATAGAAGAAATAAGGAAAGATAAGAAAAGTGGTTAGAAATACCCGGGTTTTCTTAGCGATGTGTTCTTTGGTAGGAAACAACTGTCGGACCTCCCTCTTTTTTGTTTGTAGCCCTTTGTAGACCTTTCGTCTATAATCTTTTTCTTTCGAACTTAGTCAATCTTTCCTCGATGATCTTTTCTTCTGCACTTTATTCGCGTTTTTCTTGAACTATAGAGGGCGCTGAATTTTTACAAAATGGCTACTTTATCTGGATCGCTTGTAACTAGTAATGTAAAATTAATCATATATTACTGTCCGATAT
This sequence comes from Centruroides vittatus, assembly GCF_030686945.1. Taxonomy (NCBI): domain Eukaryota; kingdom Metazoa; phylum Arthropoda; class Arachnida; order Scorpiones; family Buthidae; genus Centruroides; species Centruroides vittatus. The sequence goes on from NW_027121624.1 coordinate 7,150, forward strand.
ATTGATATATGCTGCTTGTAGCTGTTTTATTGAGAAATTTTATAGTAGCAGAACAATTATTGCTAGCGGGATACGTCATTATGTAGTATCGAAACAATGAGCGAGATCGTTCTATGCATATTTGTGCCCTTTGTGTTAAAAACATACAGCTTTGACAATAATGGTCCCTAATCAGGGGTTGGATTTACAAGTAAAAAGCCTATGTAAAAATTGTTTGCTTAAGGCTTCGACCTTCAAGGAGGCCTCAAACATTTGTACAAAACAAAAAAAAATTTAAGGTCGAATTTTGATAATAAACATTTTTTTACAAACCAACAACATATACTTTTTATTGGTTATATTCTTATACTTTTTATTTTGTGTAGTATTTCAGTCATATAATTTTTTTTCTAAAGAATTAACATAAGGTCTTTTTCTTAAATTGGTTTTACCACTTTTTTAAAATAGATTTTTAATGGAATGGGTATATAAATTCAAATAAAACGGGTATAAAATTTAAATTCAGTTATAAAACAGAAGACTAGTGAAACCTCACAATCTTTTTCTTTCAATAACTGTATTGAATCAGTGGGATAGTCTGATTTAATTCTTTTCTTTTTAATGATTTGACTTCTAAAATAATGTAACAATGGTTGGTAAGCGTGACTTACAGAGTTCAACTTTAGGGTTTTTTGAAAATGCCTTAAAATCCGACCCTGTGTTCCACACAAAATTACTAGCATTTTAAACTTTAAGCCAAACTATCTTTTTAAAATTGAACAGCCATTAACCATTTGTTCGTGTAAAGCTGGGACAATTCCGGGAAAAACCGCAAATTCTATCTTAACAGATCTAAATACCAACTCTTTCAGAATTCGTTGAGAAGCTCATAAAATATAACCTAGCCGTATTTTCCGAAAATAATCCATACTGTTTTTTGTGATGGGAATAGACGAAAAACTTTTTATATTAAGGCTCCGACGTAAATCGTTTGCAATTACAATTTGGAACGCAACAGAAAGCTTATTGCTTTTTTCTGATTGTTATTTCATCTATCTTACTGCTTTGATAATACACAAGAATTAATCAAACGACCCAGATAGAATAAAGTATTCTGTTTTTTAAAACAATACCCAGAGGCCGAGCATCTCTCCTTATTTTCTCCTGCAGGTGAATAAAAATGCGAATAATTGTCTTCGAATCGTTTGTCTCCTTTTCTGGTGCAAGCACTGACTTTTTCACCTCCTACCTCTTCGGGCATTTCCAACCCAGAATGG
>NW_027121625.1:0-1600 GCF_030686945.1 Centruroides vittatus
TTGTTATGTATACATAACAAGGGAAAGTATTGGAATTGTGTCAAATTTGATCCAAGTGTTTTGCATATCTCTGTTTTGAGGCCACCTGAACTTAAAAAAAAAGAGAAAAATCCTATGTTTGTGTGTATTTTGTTTACTAACTCAGGATAGGATAATGATGAGATGAAATTGGACATGGTAGCTTATATAAAGAGGCAGAGCGGACAGTACCATTTTGGCAAATTAGACAATCACCTAGGGCACAAAGCCATAAAGGAGTGCAAAATTTCAAGCTATGCTTTATTCATACTTCACTAAAATATTAAATTAAATAGTACTATATGATTTACGTATCAGTTCTTTTTCTTCATCCCTCTCACAGCACTACTAAATTTCACTATTTAACTCTGTTCTTTTTTGTTCCTTACCTAAATGATTTGTACTTACCGCTACTTAAAATTCAGTTAAGATATTTAACTGAATTTTAAATATTAAAAAAAAATGTTTTTTAATAAAGTTTGATATAGTATATCAATTAATAAATTTTTGTTTTCTTAATATAGATGAAGAAGATAGATATATATTTGATTTTGCTGAAGGAAAGAAATAATGCTGCTAATTGTAAGAAAAAGTTTTTTACATTGTATTTTGAAGATATTTATTATATTTAAATGATTCATTCATTTTAAAAATGTTTTAAATAATTAAATAATAGTTGTATTATCTCAATTTTTTGTAGAATTATCAGCAAATGCCTCTAATAGTAGAATTTGAGATAGAAAATATTAAAAAAACCATCATTCCATGAGAGACTATAGTAATTAAATAAATTAGCAAAGTAAAAGTAAAAAAGGTAAAGATGAAAGAATAAGATTTTAACCAAAAAAACCCCAAAAAAATAAGTGTACTATAATGTACTGTATATTTATGTAAAATTAATATTTCAAATGAAAGAAAGCTAGTTAAAATCTTCTAAAACTTAGATGTTTTATATAGTTTTATGTTGTACTAATATTTATATCTATCTAACAGTTAAATCATTAGGTTATTGTTGTTTTTCATTTTCATTGAACCAATCTTGGACATTAATGAGAAGTCTCTTATTAACTTAATTGTTTGAAGTTAATACATTGATAGTTAATAGAAAAGCAAGATGACTTCCATATTACTTTGTCAATGATAATAGACAAGTATTTAATGATCACTGAGTAATTAAATAAACCTTTAAAATTTATATTGGAATTTTACATTAGCTGATAAGCTAGGAACATAATGGATACTACTGGTGTACTATTGGGTATACTAGGAGATCATATAGTCATCTTCCTTGGAGTTTTGCAGTTGCAGTCAAATTGATTCCAAAAACTCAATATTGTATTCACTATTGAGTCTTAAAATTGATTTAACTGAGCAATTTTATTATGATATATGTATTTACTTGAATTTAAGACGCTATTTTTCATTTTCAGTTTCTGAAAATAGTGTGTATCTTGGATTTGATGTAATATGTCACACTTAGCAACCTCTAGTGCCATGCGTCTTATTTCTCTGCCACTAATTTTATTATATCATTTTAATAATTTTATTAGACCAATATTCATAATAGTAAATATTTAAGAAG
>NW_027121626.1:0-18984 GCF_030686945.1 Centruroides vittatus
CAAATGTCACGGCACGCCATTCAATCTTATCATTTATTTCCATGTAGTATAGAAATTTGTAATAAGATACATAATGCAATTATAATTAAAATATTAATTTTAATTAATTGAAACTACGTTAAAATATTAAAATTTATATTTAGAAAATTCAGCGGTGGAAGCGCCGCTTCCAATGACGCATGCCACTGTTGTTGAATTTATATTTTTGCGATAGCCGCATGAGGGAAATCGCGATATCACGTCTCCATAGCAAAATAATTACGAATGTAAAACGTAGTTATTGAATGGTTTCATATTTTGTGTTTCGTGTACATCAAAGATAAAACGTTATACCAGTAATTTGAAAACGATCTACCCATGCTATACTGCAGTTTCTGTAAAATTGTAACGTCTACCATTATTTGTAATGGCGTTCAAACACCTACAATGTAGAATCTTATAATCGAAATGGGTTTGATGATATAAGCGCAGAGCCCAAACGGTTAGGAGTTGAAATTTAGTACACGGTACTTCACCAGAATGTACCCTACGACTTCTGCAACCTTTTCTACTTACGGCGCCACCAAAATGTTATTCTCAAAAACGTACATGATATGATCTTCGTTAATAGAATTGCGTAATGCCACTAACCTATTATTATTATTATTATTAAACAGATATTAACATCTGTGAGCTTAAAAGACTAGTTACGACGCTGATCACAGTTGCTGTGTTCTAGTCTTTCAACTAGTCTTTTATGCACCCGGTGCGCGCTTCTGTAACTACGCCCCAAAACTACAATATAAAGCTTGGTCCCGGTCATTTCTACGCCCCCAGGGTCTGCGCCCTGTGCCTGGGCACCGCTGGCACCGCCCTGGTTACGGCACTGACTGATAAAAAAATATATACAGTAGAGAGTCGTTAATCGGAACCCCGGTAATCGGAATCGCCGGTAATCGGAACGATTTTCAGTCGGACTGTGTCGTGCTGGATCGAACGTTTTTGATACTAGATTTACTTCTAAAGTATAATTTTTTATGTTTTTATATTCTTCAATATATTATTTTGTTTGTACAAAATGCAGAAATAATTTTTAACGATACGATAGCCTCGATTATTATTATAAAAATTTTCGTTTAGGCTTAAAATCGACAAAAATTCAACACGAAGCGACACGCAACGGAGAAAAATTTGAACATCGGACAGATTAATATATTTATTCGTACATAATCGGTAATCGGAACAAATCACTAATCTGAACAACCCCAGTCACCAATTGATTCCGATTTTCGATTCTCTACTGTAAATAAAACTTGAAATTAATAGAGATATGTAAAAGTTCATGTCACACCTTCCACTTTGGGCGGAGCACTTGCACTAGGTATTTTTTCAAAAATTCCCTCGCTGGGGAGGAGAGAGGATTAAAAGAGGCTGCACAGAATGCAGCGCGGCAAGGAAAAAGCGGCAGAATGACGTCACTTTTTCTCGTCGCAGAAGTCGATTTTGTGCCCCTTTTCTCGTCCGCAAAAGTTGGTTGAATTTTATCTTTTGCGGCGACGCGTTTCTATCAGCCAATAATAGTTCGTCTGGTAGTCACGTGAGAAAATACAATCGCGTGGTATTTTAATGGCGGAAAGTTCGATGCGGTTAACCGAGATAACTAACGTCAGAATAAAGGATAATACAATTTAACACAAATTCTCACAAATAATCATATATAATTTCGGGGATACCTGTACTATAGATTACCACCTATGGAATTTCGGGTCTTTGAGTATATATCTGAACTCGGGACACCGAGACGAGTTCAACGGTACTCTTACTTTTGGACCGGAGACGAAAAATAATAAAGTTATCATACTTTTTTCCAGCGATCGCGCGATGATAGGGAGTCGCGTCGCTCTCTCCGCTAAGTCGGCCTCGCTATCGCGATCGGGAGTCCGCGTCGCGTGCCGTTAAAATTGCCTTTAGTAGACATTTCCCCCTTATTTTTTTACTTTGTTCAAGAACTACCGTGAATCAATACCGTATTTTACGGACTATAAGACGCTACGGACTATAAGACGCACCTTAATTTTTAAGCAATTTTTTAAAAAAAATACCTATAAGACGCACCTGAATTTTGGAGGCAATTTTTTCGAAGAAAAAAGTGCGTCTTATAGTCCCGTAAAATACGGAGTAACTAGTGACGTTTAGCACGTGGCTGCCTGCCGGCGGCTCCCCTCCGGGAGGTCAGTCGGTGAGCACGAACAGTGGGAACGGCCGCCATGTTCGCTGCCATAAGTAACATTAACCGAAATGGCGATCGCGCGATGATCGGAAGTCGCGTCGCTCTCTCCTCTCTCGTATCGCGTGTTTTAACCCTACTGGAGACGACCTTAGGCCGCGACTCCACTAGCCGTTAAAAACCCCTCATCGTAAAAGCTTTAATCACGTGACCTCATGGTCACGTGATTAAAAGCCTTAGTCCGACGTCATGGTTTGCAGACTTTATCGCAAGATGGCAGTACTAGCAACTATAGTGCCGTCTTCGTGAGAGCATTAAAAAAGTATGGTAACTTTTTTATTTTTTGTCTCCGGTCCAAAAATAGGGTACCGTTGAACTCGTCTCGGTCCCCTGAGTTCAAATATATAATCAAAGTCCTGAAATTCCATAGGTGGTAATCTATAGTACACCCATAAATGCTAATTTAAAGAACAAAAGAACCGAGTCTTACTCGAAATAGTATTCTTTATCGAGAGATCTTAATGGAGGAATAAGCGTATTTTGTTTCTTCCTCGATCCAAGAAAATATCTCAATCCAAAATCTTTCGTTCGAATCTTCGACAAAATCTTCTAGCTAAATAAAGCAAGCCGTACAAAACAAAATTTGTAAACATATGGATAGCGACAGTCGATATCGTTCGCCCATCTTGAACACTGAACGCATACGCCGAAATGTTATGTAAGCAGATTGCCGCTTGTGTGGTTGCGCTTCCGCGCGGCGGAATATGCGTTTGCGACACCGCTTTTCCTTCCCGTGCCACATGTGTGCATCTTCCTTTAAGCATTACCGTGAATAACTCGGCTTCTACTGTACTATTTTAGATGAGGTTTTTAGTGTTTTTGACTGCGTTTTAGTGGGGTATACATGAGGATTTTTTGAAATTCAACTCTCCCAGGATAAAGAAGGTCAGTATAAAGCGTAAATAAATAAAGAAGGAAAGTAAATAGTGGCACATATAGTATACATTTTGAAAATTATATAAATGTTTTAATTCATTTCCACTGTTCGGAACTATTTAGTGTCATATGTAGCCTTATCATAATTAATAAATAATTAATATCTTAGTAAATCTTAGTTCCCATCGATTGTCAGACTGATCGACCGGACAACATGGCCGACTATGATGGTATAGAGCTAGTGGAAGGAAGGAACGACGAGACTAGAGTACCTATATTATCAGAGTAGCGACAATGGGTTGTCAAATTTTCTATTGGTTAGTTGTATCACGTGCTTAAATCCGCCATGTTCTGTCCAAGTTTCGCGTGGCTCTGTGTATTTTGAATGGTAAGTGCTCTTTAAAGTCGTTTATAAAGAAATCTAGAAGTTTTTGAACACATTTGACAACAAGTAGGCATGAATTTGGTGTATTTTTATGTTTACGTTCATATTTAAGCTTTAATCTAAGGCAACAAATGAAAAAAATCGATAGTTAGAGTATCTGTTTACATTAGATCCGATATCCGCTTAAGCGATGTTATTAAAACGAAAATATATATATATATATAATTGTTTGTATTGTACAAAAAGAAGTACAAAAATTAGTGTAAGGTAGCAAAATATAACCAAAATTTTATTTTCTACTAATTTTTCCGAAATTATTGCTTCTTAGAAAACCGTCCACCCACGAAGAATATCTATGTTTAATTTAAAAAACTTTTTGTGTTTAATTAAGCATAAATTGTTATATTTTGCATGTTTCTTTTGCTAGAATAACCTAAAAATTAGTGTTCCAGCGAATGAAGCTTATCTGACTGGAGTACTGTAATGATTATGCTGTACTATAGTTTTGTTCTAACATAATAAATTATATAGATGAAAGAGATATAGTTACAGACCTTAAACATATAAAAATATTGCTATAGAAAAGTATTATTTATAATAAAACTAAACATTTACATGTACTGTAGTACCTAAAAAATTAGTTTGTTATCCTGCTCAAAACAAATTTAATTCTATTACTTGTAAGACTTCTTTAATACATCCTGCACAATAACAATACAAAGACACACTACCTTATTGAAAGGCAGTCATTTATTTGGTAATATGTGATTATTTAAAATATAATTTGTAAAGCTAATACAATTTAGAAGGCATATAAAAATTCATTATGCAAATGATTCTTTATACATACTAGTATTTTTGTATTGTTATTCTGCTGAATGCATTAAAGGTATCTTAAAAGTCATTTTGAGTCCAGTTTTAGAATATACCCTTTAATTTTATTATGCAGATATCACTGAAATAATACTTGGATGTTCAGCTTTTAATTGTTCTAATTCTTCTGTAAAAGGATATATCGATGAAATGTTTTCCAACAGATCCTGTTTGGAGAAAAATTTGGGCTAAAAAAGTATACATGAGAAAATTGAAAACCTACAAATAATTCTTGTTTGTGTGAAGTTCATTTTGAACCACAAATGTGGGGAAAAGTGAGAGTTGATGGGAAGAAGAAATTAAAGCATAATGCCTTTCCAACTTTGTTTTCATTCACAAAACAAATTTATTCGCAGAAAACCACCAAAAGGAAGGTCCTGGACTGTTATAAAACAAGTGCAAAAGTTACTTCTCTAGTACATACTATTTATACTACTGTTACACCATCAACAAATTTGAAACATCTTCAACATTTATAGAAGAAACCACATCAGCTAAAGACATTTCTGTAAATCATGATACATTATCTAAAGAACATACAAAAGATATATTTATATTTATTAATATGATAAAGTTGTTATACCAGAAAATTTGAAGCTGAAAATATGCCTCTAAACAATGCAGAAACAAATCTATTATATATATATCTGGTTATTTAATAACAAGTATAGAACAAACCTCAAAAACCTGTAACAAATGTATTACATCAGTAGGATCCAAAGAAAGTCCTGTATTAGAATATTCAAAATTAGTTGAAATTAAAAGTTTTAAAAAAAAATTGTTTTTTTGTAATAATGAAACTTTTGATGTTTTAGATGTGGAAGATATTTCCACCAATATTATAATGTTGGTGGAAAATCAAAACATTGATATAAGAAAATTTATTTGGAAAAATTTAACAAATTTATTAAAAATGACCATATTCCAGATTGCCATAAATTAAAAAAAAAATATGTGACAAGATTTTCTTTCATGTTAAAAATAAAAAGCAAAAGAAAAATTAAAAATTTAGCAAATCCATATGCAAGTAAATCCATGAGTAAGCTACAAAATTAAGCCATATTCTATTCCCCATATTCATCAACACCAGTTACAACATTGATGTAACAAAATACATTTTTATTTGTAACAGTTCCATATTGTTCATTTAATAAATTTTTATATTTTATCCGCATAGCCTTTTGATCTTGATATGCTTTATTACTATGAACTTATGTAATTATTATGCAGATATAAAAAGCTTTAAACTTGTAAAAAAATTTTATTAAATTACTTTTATCATACAATATTGCAATATGGATACAAATACGATAGTTTTTATTTGGTTGATTACTATATTAAAGTAATTCGATATAATAGCCTCGATGTTAAAAGTTTTATGTGGTGAAATAACACATAAAAGAAACACATCTTTACTCCAGCCAGTGTAAGAACTACTATAACTTTATTTAAAAAAAAAAAAATAAATAGTTTTTACAGTATAAAGACGGGACGTTAAATAAAAATACAAAAAGACTATTAATAAAACCCTCAAAAGCTTTCCCGAGAGAGAAAAGATGAGTTACGTCAGGCCAACATCCAGCTTTACCTTCGCAATGTCGCGTAAGCACGCGTCGCTGTCTGTACTGTCACATCCCAACATTAAATCCTGTCAAATTAGTAAATACAGTAGTAGTTTTGACAAGCCGAATATCCATTTCATTAACTACTGACTGGTTTCTTACGTTTGCCGTAACATAACGTTTGGAATATCGATCTAGAAGTTTTTTAATAAGTAAACAAATATTTTTTATTTAAAAATACTAATGCTAGAGATTTAAAACTTATCGAGCCTGTAAGATTCATCCACCCATCATATTCTTGAATAAAAACACGAATAAAATGCTTTATTAATATGAAAAATCGTCATTTCTTCATGTAAACCCACAGGCCACGTGATGGCATTTGACAGAACGTGACGACGATGACTCGTGTGTGGCTACTCTGATAATATAGGTAATCTAACTCTAGCTAATGATAGAGCCCTCTATAAATAGAGTATGGTCAACTGGGGGTCAAAATATGATTGGCTACTGCCGATCACGTGGTTTGTGGACGCCATTATGAGGCCAGCTTCCGATCCGCTTATGACAAGTGAGTGTCAATCAGCTATTTATTACGATAAATAACAGGATTCGAAACTTTATATACCAGGTAGTTCCAATCTAAAATAGATTCTAAACATCAAGTTAGTTCTTACTTTGCTATACTGACGTTAGAAATTATTATTTTAGCCTTTAGATCTATCGATACATCTATATCGCTCTTAAAGCTACCACATAAAAATAGATCATGCCGGGTTGATCAGCCATTAATTGCTCAAAATAGAGCTCCTAAATTCAAACTGCATCGATTTCCAAGTGATAAAGCTAGGAAAAAAAGCATTGGCGATTAAAGTAAACAGGCTGGATGAAAATAAGAAATTATGGATTCCTGGAAAACATGCATTACTTTGTCAGAATTTTTATGAGAAAGAATCAGAATTTTATGAGTAAGAATCAGAATTTTTATGAGAAAGGACTTCTGCTTTGCCTACCTATTTAATTGTACATTGCACATTAATAAACTAAAGCTAAAGAGTATTAAGTCTGTTAATACATTTTAACCTTTATAAGTATATTGGTTTAGTGATGTGAATATTTACAATTAACTCTCATAGGTTCATTTTGAGAAAGATCAGTGTGAGAATCACAGGAAGGATGGAAGAAGATTGCTGAAGCTTGATGCCGTCCTACACTTTTTTCTCACAGACCTGCACCTAAGAGAAGATGCTCTGAATCAAAAACAGGGCATAGAAACAATTGTGAGCGTATAGATCCGACCTTGGACCACAGTTATGCTACAAATTATCTCCTATGACATCTATGCAGCCCAGTACAGGTATATTTATAATATAAATTTAAAATATTCTTATTAAATATTCTATTTTTTTTATTGCATACTTTGATTCTTTTTGAAGAAAATGCTGAAGAATGTAAAAGCACGAATGAAGATGAAGACAATGAGACATCTGGTCCAGTATTTCAAGACTCCGGTAATCTTGTTAGCCAGCCACTGTCACCAAAATCAAAACAAATTAATGAATTGTAATCTCAATTGCATAATGCATTACATAGAGTTAAAAGAGTGCAGGAAAAGCATAATGATCTCTATGAAGAGATAAGAAAATTAAAGTCTAGAGTCAACACACAGAGTACAAACATAAATTAATTTTCAATCCTGATCAAATAACAGCCCTTGGAAACGTGTCAACACGGAAAATAAAATGGCAAAATAATACATAAGAAAGGCTCTGCAGTTAAAATTTGCTTGTGGAAGATCAGGCTATGAAATGTTAATTGAACAAGGCTTGCCTCTTTCCTCTTTACGGACATTGTAAAGACGACTACAGAACACCTCCTGTAACGGGGAAATTACCCTTATTTATTAATAAATTATTGATATTTAGTAATTATCTGCATTCCTTGCAAAAAATGCAGAGAATCACTATTTGTTACTATGTTACACTACGTTACTTGAGGTTTTCTTGTTGAAAAATAAACTTTATTGATTTTTTAAAATAATTTTTATCTTTAGTTATTATATTTTTAAATTTAAATACATATTTTTCATATTACAGTCAAACCTGTTTTTATGCGGGGGATAGGGACCGCATTAAAAAAAACGCATAAAAAAAATCTCACGAAACTTCACGAATGGCTCTAAATAATAGTTTTCGCGACACAATTAAAAAATATTTTTTTAATGCGGTCAACAGGGACCGCATAAAAAAAGTCTCACATAGAAAATAACTCAAAACCGTACGAAATAGAATTTATTGACAACAGATGTCAGCACTTGACTGCATCGTCTGGTCTATCGTCTGTTTGACATATTTTTGTCCAGGTGGTGTTTTGTTGACTTAAAAAGTAAATTATTTCATTTTTCGCATATTCATGCAATAATATTACTATAATAAGTGCATTTATGCTATAATAAGTTTATTTAGCTATAATAAGTCAACGTAAGACATGACGAATCGCACGAGACTAGTCGCCAACTATACCGCACAAATTAAAAATTCGCATTAAAAAAATCGCACAAATAAAAATCGCACATAAAAAGAGCGCATAAAAAACAGGTTTGACTGTATTTATATTGCAATAGTGCTGTGAATAAATGTGATCCACTAAATATAATTTTTTAATATTTTCACTTTTTTGCTTCTAGCCCTATTATTGTTATATATTTTGTCCATCACTTATAAACTACAATTATTCCGAAACATAATTAAAAAATTATTTCTAAAAATGTGCAACTTAATATAACTTCTTTCTGAATATAATTCTGTTTTTTAACTAACATTGCTCATTTAAATGCTAAGCAGTACTGTGACATTGCAACTTTGGCCTCAAAATGGCGTCCATACGTTAGAGTGGCCATACTCTGTTTATATAGGGCTCTAGCTAATGATGCAAAGTAACGCCATCTGGTGAAACAATACGATATACGATAATTATCAATTCTACTATATGGGTGCGTTCTTTAGCAATACTGAAATACGAGCGAGATTTGTGCGCAGATAATTTCTTACCACACTAAATTTAACAGAAAAATTCATCACAAAACGATTATTGATGCTAATGTGTGAAATTCCATTTAATCCATGCAAGATGTGTGATTACCAGAGCCCCTTCGGCCGCCAATTTAAAGTATTTTAATCTTTAAAATTGGCGTTTCCACTTCCCGGGACGAGGACCCAGGGGTTGGATTTGTCGGAAACGAGTGTTCGGGTTGTTTCATTGTGTCGAATTACATACACAGAACGAGGCGCTTGACGTGTAAGTGCGTGAGTGCGAGAATTCGAGTAAAGGTTAAACGGTGTATATCTTCGTGTACAGTGATGTTATGTCCGTTGTGTGTGTTGTGTGTGTGTGTGTGATCGAAGAACATCTTCGGCATGTCTAAAAACAGAAAAACAGTAAATTACGTACGAGAATAAGATGTGTTGAAAATGAAACGAAAGAGTTCTTACCATCGGAGACTTCGAAAAATATTCACTTGTACGATAAATGGCCACTTCGTCCTCTTCGTGGTAAAGTTGGGGAGGGAGAAGTATCTCCCTCCCAAATGTTCCTACAAAACACAAAGACAGTGAGAAAAGAAGAAGTTCATTCATTTATTATCTAAGGTCAACATTATTACCTGTATCAGCTAGTCTTTCTTCCCGAACAGTGTCATGAGGAGAGCGAAGGACCTGACCTAGCCTAGCCTAACCTAACCGGAAGCTCAATCCTCGTAACAGCTGTTTGGGAAGAAAGGTCGGCAAATGTCGCGTCCGGTGAGTAAACGTGTCACGTCCGGGTGGTCACAATCGGGAGTCAAATCCGTTGTCGTCTATCGAGTGTCACGTTCGGGAGACAAGTCACGTCCGGGAAAAGGTGTCGAGTCCGGGTGAAAAGTGTCGCATCCGGGTGCAAAGGACGAGTTGGGGAAAATCGAAGAGGATCACCGCCTAGGCCAAGGGAAACGCAGCCACCCGCAGCAACAAAACCGCGGTCCCTCGACTTCGGCGGCGCTCTCCTCCGATTCTTCCCCGTTCCGACTTCCGAAAGACGATGGCGACGACGTCGCGAGCGTGGACGAAGAGGCAGGCATCGCGAAAATACGAAGTAACAACGAAACCCAAAAAGAGGAGTCGGAGCTGCTGTCACTTCGTACTCTTCCACAACAAGGCCTGTGGCTGGCTGATCCCTGACGACCTTGGCCAAGTGGAATGGACTCAGAACTCTCCCGCCTCCGGGAGAGTGCCACGCCACACGCACTGGGGGAAGGTCGTCACCACCCGCTGCCTCTCGCTCGACGGTCTCCAACGACACCGAACATTCGGCAGAGACCACGTCCACCCCCGGGTCCTCGAACGTCTCGATGAGACGTCCGAGGAACCCCCTCTCCTCCGGCGCCACCGCATTCTTCCGTCGGAACTCCGGCGAAACCACTCTAACATCTTCATTCTGAAAAAACAAAGTTTGCAATTAGTCGATTAAAACAAAAGCTTAAATTAATGTCTAAATTCTTCCGAGAAAAGCAAAATGCTCACCGCAGCTGCCTTTTTAAATCTAAAAGATTCGAATCCGAAGCGCAAACGGACGACCATCGAACGATGTGCCGAGATGTCTTCTGGGACCGATTAACGCAGAAAAAGTCCAAGATTATACTCACGAACGAATCGCAATTCGGATAGTTCGCGTTAGATCCTACCGGAATGATTGCTAGAACGTTCCAACTGTATTTGCAGTAGAGACGACCGACCCGGAACGAAGAAACTCTTACGTGTAGTTTGTATTTGTACGACAGTAAATTAAAGACACGCCGCACGTAGCCATGAGGAAAAGGCACTCGAGCCCAAGTCGTAACAAGTGTTTCCTTCTAAAGCAATTTACCCTAACGTGTACGTCACATAAACGCAACTACGGCATTTAAAAGAGTTTCGTGCAAAGAAATAATGTAATTCAACCAAGAAACGCACATTTTACCTCACACCTGGGGAAATTATGTCCGGCGTACTTCAATTATTGTATACATATAGTGTTAATGTACTGTACCTGAAACATTTGTTAATATTGTCTATATAGCCATAAGTCTGGCGTTGTATATAATGTATGATATCGATTAATTAATTGTTTACTGTTATTTTTACTACGCAGCCAAGTCAGGCTGTATCTTTTATGTAACCATTTTAATGTTATGTATTCCAATGTAAATATGTTTTTATTTTAAATGAATGGCGATGCAGACGCCCATGGGGTTCCGTGGGGCCCCCTGGTTGCTCCTTTTCCCACTTTCCTATTTCTCTTTATTTCCTCTTCCCTCTAGCTTCTTATCTTAACTTAACTCTTCTTTCAGTTTCTAATAGGGCCTAAGTCCGTCGCTAAATACGGATAGCCCTCTAATCACCTTTTCATCATAGTGTCATAGTGCAAAGAAATTGCCAACGAGTCGACCAAAATACAAGACAAACATGCCCACAGCCAACTCGCCATTCGGGACACGAACGTTTAAGTGGCACAAAGCATTGGCAGAGGGTTACGTAAGTGTGGAAGATCGACTGCACTCAGAAAAGACCACCTTGTGGAAAGAGACAAAGAGCCTAAGGTAAAGAATTCTTTGTGTCCATCCTGTATAGAGTGTATTAAGTGTTAAGTGTATTAGTATTAGTGCAGACAATTTAATTCTGGCAAAATAAGCCATTGAAAAGCGTTGTAACTAATACATAAATTGCTTGGAGAAGTCGGAGGTCAAAGGGCGAAATTTTTGACCTGTCCAAGGAACATCCCATGCTTCAGAATACGGTCTCCGTCCATCAATGTTACCAGAGTATATTTCAGTTAAAATTACGATGGAATTCGTATTTAAAGTTAGTATTAAATAATTTTTAATTGAATTTCTATAAATAATCCTTATTCTTTGACCGTGTTTATAAAATATAAATGAATTAATTACGAAAATAAACCAATGAGCAAATACTCAATCCGTTTTCGGCGCTTCGGTCGCTTTCCAATGTGGAGGCTGGTTTAAAAGTCGTTTCGGATCCTGATTCACAAGCGACGTCTATTCGGAGAAAGAGCATACAAGGCTAACATCTCCATAAAACCAGGAAGAAGAAGGAATTCACAAGCGACGGCAGATTTAAACGCAAATACGCCGGCCGATGTCGTCTTTGAATGTTGGACTAAACGAAACGAAAATAAAATCTTACAGCTAGCTAAATTCTAATTAAAATCTTACTTGGTGTAATGTCGGCGTCCAAAAGTCTTCTTAAAACCACGTTCCGGTAGCAAAGAACACTGACAAAAGGCAAAAAAACACAGCGAAAACAAGAGCACAGAGCGCACACGTCCGTTCGGCAAGCGAAAAACGGGCAAAGTGACGCAAAACGTCTTGCAACAATAGCAACGGCAATTGTTGCCGTTTCTATGGAGATTAGAAAGCGCCTAACGAATTCGAATGCGATTGACGTAATGAATTCTTTTTGAATTTTAAGGCTAAATATCTGCATTTTTTACGTTTCTATCCCCCGAGTGACGACGGATTGGGATCGAGAGACTTCCTACCACCCTCCGCCTTCGGTTTCCATTCTCCACAAGGGGTTAGAAGAAAGATTTTCTATAATCGAACGTCGCCACCCCGAAAACTAGAACAAATCATTCCTCTCGTTTGTCCAGTATTCTCCGGTTGTAATTTTTACTAAATTTCGTAATATTTCGTTTATCCGACGCCATTTTAAAAGCGGTTACTTGACGTCATCGGACGTTGGTTATATGAAATATGCGTGTTATAGTTTAGTTACGAAGTGATGAAATATACGATGAGCACGAAGATCTTTAAAAGAATATCGAATGTTTACAGATGACTCTCCCAACGCTCAAGCAGCTGCCTTTTTAAACCTGAAAGATTCGAATCCGACCATCGAACGATGCGCCGAGATGTCTTCTGGGACCGATTCTTCAAGTAATATTAAATAAATTCTTACGTTTAGGGTCAATATGGACTAAGACTTACCTGAAAAATCTTTAATCTTCTCTGCAAAAGTCTTCAAACAGCAAAAAAGCAACGCAATCCAAGAGCACAACAAGAAACACAATCGAACTGCGAATCGTCATGCGTGACGAATTTCGAACAAACGTTAAAAGATGTTCGAATTACGTGAAAATAAAAATTAAAAAAAATCAATTTTTAATGTCTTTTCTTTTTTAAATTTTGCTTCAATCATTTTCTTGTGTTCGGAATTTGATAAATAAATTATCTTCTGCATTTACGTGGTGCAGAATGTCCACCGTGACAGGTAAAAGACGATCTTTTTAAATTCTACGTCTTGAGGCTTGACCATCTCCGAAAATCGCCGAAATTCGTTTGAATAAACATCTTTTCGTCCATTTCGGCCATGGACTGAAATAAATCAAATTTCTTAGGATTTCGCCCAATATTATTTCGCTTTTCGGAAAGATTTCTCGGTCGCCGTCGGGGTTGCGGGTTTCGCGTATTAATGCAACATCAAACTAGATAAAGTTAATATTAAAAATACCGAAAAACCTATATAATACGCCCCGAACGAAATGAAGTCCGACACAAGGATAAATAGATTGAGCCAGGACAAGCCACCATTCTTTCTCCTCGAATTTTCTGGCTTTTAAAAAAATCTCTGTGTTGCATTAATACGCGAAACCCGCAACCCCGACGGCGACCGAGGAATCTTTCCGAAAAGCGAAATAATATTGGCGAAATCCTAAGAATTTGATTTATTTCACGCCATGGCCGAAAATGGACGAAAAAGATGTTTATTCAAACGAATTTCGGGTGATTTTCGGGAGATGGTCAAGCCTCCAGACGTAGAATTGAAAAAGATCTCATGTTGGACATTCTGCACTATGTAAATGCAGAAGATAATTTATTTACTCACTTACTCAAGATCAAGCATTCTTAATGAATATACTAAAATATCAAATACACAGTGATTTCTCAAAGTGGGGGTCGTGAAAATATTTGGGGGTTAGCTGAAAAATTGATGCCAGATCAATTTTTTTCAAATTTTTATAAATTTACTATGGATTATGTTTAGAAAATAATAGAAATAAAAAATATATAAAATAATTTTTACTTAAATAAATTGCACATATAAATAATAAAAATAATAAAAATATTTAAATACGAGCCTAACCCCCTCCCTCCACATTTTTTACCCAAATGGGGTCAAGCAACCCTCGTCAAGTCCTCCCAGTAGGCACTCCCCTGGCTTCCAGCTCATGCTCAAGCCAGGCTCCCCTCCAAATTTATCTATTCCAAATTGTTCGGTTTGACCATCTGTGGCTTAGCCATTGTCACTTTCTTTTCCTCCGTGGCTCTGGAAAAGTCAAAAATTTTGGTTAGGTTACGTTACGTTATAAAACTTTCCTATCTACCTATTTTTAAATCTTCGTCTGCTCCCTCTCTGCAGTGGCCGGTCGGCTCCTCATCAAAACCCTAATTAAATAATTATTCACAAGCCATACAAACTGCTTATTTGTAAAAAATTAAATTGATTAAAACCAGATTCCTACCAAAAATAATAACCATAATTTAACTCAGGCTCTTTTATCAAATCAAATTCATCATTCATCTTTTGCCCGACCACTGCAGTTCTGGGAGAGTGATGCACTCTAGCACCTGCAGCCTATCCTGCATACTAACCATAACTAACTATACTAACATTAATTACTAATTTCTTACAGACTACAAAAATACGTAAAAAATTATGAGCCCTTTCAAGGGACTAGTTCAATACATTATGAGCCCTTCTGGGACAATTACACTATACATCTTCCTCTGGGTCCTTTGGTGCTCTCTGAGCGGGGGAAGGAACCCATGCCAATTATTCCAAAACTGTTCGGCAGGAAATAAAAAAAAAAAAAAAAAAAAAAAAAAAACCCACTACCCCCCCCCTCCCTCAGGATGTTTTTTTGACACAGGACTTTATTCTTCGGTGGGTCCTTTGAAATTTTTATAAGTGCAGACAAGGGGGGTCGCGGTCCAAAAAGTTTGAGAGACACTGATCAATACACCTTATTGGCTTCGAGAACAACTTATTTATTTAACTAAAAAACTAACGTTTATTCAAACGAATTTCGGGCGATTTTCGGAGATGAGTCGAGCCTCGAGACGTAGAATTGAAAAAGATCTCCACGTTGGACATTCTGCACTATGTAAATGCAGAAGATAATTTATTTATCAAATTCCGAACACAAGAAAATGACTGAAGCAAAATTTAAAAAGAAAAAAAATATATATAAATTAATTAAAAAAATAAAATTGATTTTTTAAATTCGAATTTTTACGTAATTCGAACATTGTTGACGCGTCTTTTAACGTTTGTTCGAAAAACGTCACGCATGACGATTCGCAGTTCGATTGTGTTTCTGGTTGTGGTCGGACGTGCTTTTCTTGTGCTCTTGGATTGCGTTGGTTTTTTTGCGGTTTGCGGACTTTTGCGGAGAAGACTGAAGATTTTTGAGGTAAGTCTTAGTCCATATTGACCCTAGACGTAAGAATTTATTTAATATTACTTGGAGAATCGGTCCCAGAAGACATCGTTCGATGGTCGTCCGTTTGCGCTTCGGATTCGAATCTTTTAGATTTAAAAAGGCAGCTGCGGTGAGCATTTTGCTTTTCTCGGAAGAATTTAAGGATTAATTTAAGCTCGAATTAGTTTATTGGAAGATTTATGATATTTTTAAAAAGATTTTCAAGTTTATTTCGTGTTAATTTTATATGTTCTTCCCTATGTGCTTTTAAAATGGCGTTGGACAAACGAAATATTAGGAAATTTAGTAACAATAGCGCTGTCGGTCGATCGGAGAATACTGGACGAACGAGAGGAATGATTTGTTCTAGTTTTGGGGGTGGCGAGGTAAAGATGACGTTCGATTATAGAAAATCTTGCTTCTAATCCCTTGTGGAGAATGGAAACCGAAGGCGGAGGGTGGTAGGGAGTCTCTCGATCCCAATCCGTCGTCACTCGGGGGATAGAAACGTAAAAAATGCAGATATTTAGCCTTAAAATTCAAAAAGAATCCATTACGTCAATCGCATTCGAATTCGTTAAGCGCTTTCTAATCTCCATAGAAACGGCAACAATTGCGTTTCTATGTTTCTATGGAAACGCGTATTGTTGCAACACGATTTTGCGTCACTTTGCACGTTTTTCGCTTGCCGGACGGACGTGTGCGCTCTTTGCTCCTGTTTTCGTGTGTTTTTCCTTTTTCGTGTTTTTGCTACCCGAAGTGGTTTTAAGAAGACTTTTGGACGCCGACAGTACACAAAGTAAGATTTTAATTAGAATTTAGCTAGCTGTAAGATTTTATTTTCGTTTCGTTTAATCCAACTTACGGAGACGGCATCGGCCGGCGTATTTGCGTTTAAATCTGCCGTCGCTTGTGAATTAGGACTTTTAAACGAGCCGCCACATTGGAAAGCGACCGAAGCGCCGAAAACGGATTAAGTATTTGCTCATTGGTTTATTTTCGTAATTAATTCATTTATATTTTATTAACACGGTCAAAGAATAAGGATTATTTATAGAAATTCAATTAAAAATTATTTAATGCTAACTTTAAATACGAATTTTAACTAAAATATACTCTGGTAACATTGATGGACGGAGACCGTATTCTGAAGCATGGGATGTTCCTTGGACAGGTCAAAAATTTCGCCCTTTGATCTCCGACTTCTCCATGCAATTTATGTATTAGTTACAACGCTTTTCAATGGCTTATTTTGCCAGAATTAAATTGTCTGCACTAATACTAATACACTTAACACTTATCTATACAGGATGGACACAAAGAATTCTTTTCCTTAGGCTCTTTGGGTCTTTCCACAAGGTAGTCTTTTCTGAGTGCAGTCGATCTTCCACACTTACGTAACCCTCTGCCAATTCTTCGTGCCACTTAAACGTTCGTGTCCCGAATGTCGAGTTGGGCTGTGGGCACGTTTCGCTTCTTCGTACGTTTGTCTTGTGTTTTGGTCGACTCGTTGGCAATTTCTTTGCACGAAACTCTTTTAAATGCCGTCGTTGCGTTTATGTGGCGTACACGTTAGGGTAAATTGCTCTAGAAGGAAACACTTGTTACGACTTGGGCTCGAGTGCCTTTTCCTCGTGGCTACGTGCGGCGTGTCTTTAATTTACTGTCGTACAAATACAAATTACACGTAAGAGAGTTTCTTCGTTCCGGGTCGGTCGTCTCTACTGCAAATACAGTTGGAACGTTCTAGCAATTTCCGGTAGGATCTAACGCGAACTATCCGAATTCCGATTCGTCGTGAGTATAATCTTGGACTTTTTCTGCGTTAATCGGTCCCAGAAGACATCTCGGCACGTCGTTCGATGGTCGGATTCGAATCTTTTAGATTTAAAAAGGCAGCTGCGGTGAGCATTTTGCTTTTCTCGGAAGAATTTAGACATTAATTTAAGCTTTTGTTTTAATCGACTAATTGCAAACTTTCTTTTTTTTCAGAATGAAGATGTTGGAGTGGTTTCGCCGGAGGTTCCGACGGAAGAATGCGGTGGCGCCGGAGGGAGGGGGTTCCTCGGACGGCTCCGATGAGACGTTCGAGGACCCGGTGGTGGACTTGGTCTCTGCCGAATGTTCGGTGTCGTTGGAGACCGTCGAGCGAGAGGCAGCGGGTGGTGACGACCTTCCCCCAGTGCGTGTGGCGTGGCACTCTCCCGGAGGCGGGAGAGTTCTGAGTCCATTCCACTTGGCCAAGGTCGTCAGGGATCAGCCAGCCACAGGCCTTGTTGTGGAAGACGTACGAAGTGACGCCAGCAGCTCCGACTCCTCTTTTTGGGTTTCGTTGTTACTTCGTATTTTCGCGATGTCTGCCTCTTCGTCCACGCTCGCGACGTCGTCGCCATCGTCTTTCGGAAGTCGGAACGGGGAAGAATCGGAGGAGAGCGCCGCCGAAGTCGAGGGACCGCGGTTTTGTTGCTGCGGGTGGCTGCGTTTCCCTTGGCCTAGGCGGTGATCCTCTTCGATTTTCCCCAGCTCGTCCTTTGCACCCGGATGCGACATTCTGACCGGATTCGACACTTTTCTCCCGGACTCGACACCTTTTCCCGGACGTGACTGTCTCCTACCCGGACGTGACCCACGGACTTGTCTCCCGAACGTGACACTCGATAGACGACAACGGATTTGACTCCCGATTGTGACCACCCGGACGTGACACGTTTACTCACCGGACGCGACATTTGACCGACCTTTCTTCCCAAACAGCTGTTACGAGGATTGAGCTTCCGGTTAGGTTAGGTCAGGTCCTTCGCTCTCCTCATGACACTGTTCGGGAAGAAAGACTAGCTGATACAGGTAATAATGTTGACCTTAGATAATAAATGAATGAACTTCTTCTTTTCTCACTGTCTTTGTGTTTTGTAGGAACATTTGGGAGGGAGATACTTCTCCCTCCCCAACTTTACCACGAAGAGGACGAAGTGGCCATTTATCGTACAAGTGAATATTTTCCGAAGTCTCCGATGGTAAGAACTCTTTCGTTTCATTTTCAACACATCTTATTCTCGTACGTAATTTACTGTTTTTCTGTTTTTAGACATGCCGAAGATGTTCTTCGATCACACACCACACACACGACACACACACGGACATAACATCACTGTACACGAAGATATACACCGTTTAACCTTTACTCGAATTCTCGCACTCACGCACTTACACGTCAAGCGCCTCGTTCTGTGTATGTAATTCGACACAATGAAACAACCCGAACACTCGCTTCCCACAAATCCAACCCCTGGGTCCTCGTCCCGGGAAGTGGAAACGCCAATTTTAAAGATTAAAATACTTTAAATTGGCGGCCGAAGGGGCTCTGGTAATCACACATCTTGCATGGATTAAATGGAATTTCACACATTAGCATCAATAATCGTTTTGTGATGAATTTTTCTGTTAAATTTAGTGTGGTAAGAAATTATCTGCGCACAAATCTCGCTCGTATTTCAGTATTGCTAACTCGT
>NW_027121628.1:0-5174 GCF_030686945.1 Centruroides vittatus
ATCATCATAAATCTTAGAGAACAAAACATGAAAACATCTGTGTTTCTGTGTTGTCGTCTTATTTAGCGGTCTTTAAGTGCTCATTATTGGCGTTTCCTCCATTATTGGCGTATAGTTATGACGTAAGTCGAAACTACGACTTACGTCGTAACTACACAAGTAAATTCGACTTACGTCGTTTTTCGACTTACGTCACCTCTCCTGGAACCAATTACTGACGTAAGATGAGGTATACCTGTATAGTTTTTTTTTTAATTTAATAATAAAAGTGTTATCAAAATCAATATTATATTTTTAATTTGGATTACAAAAAACTTATAAATCTTCTCTTAGAAAAAGTACTGTTTTCAGTTATATATATACTATAACTCATAAATCATATTCATTAATTTAAATTATAAACTTTAAAAGAAAACATTAAAATATATGTATAACAAAGTTTTCTTTAATATATGTTGGTTTTAGTATTTACAACAAAATGAATTATCCATAGATGGAAAAATCATATATTTAATAATGATTATTTATGCAATGTCTTAATTGCAGTTATTCTTTACTATTTTAAAATTGCATCTTTCTTACTTTAGATTCAAAAAGGTTCGAATTATTTGCAAACATCTCAACCAATTAACACTACATGCTATCCAGTGAGTATGTTCCCCACTCACCAAAAAGAATAGTGAACATGTTATTGTCTTTATCTTTTAAACGTCTGATCAACCTGTCTTAATGTTTGATAGTCATGTTTTCAAACTTGTTTGTTGTTGTGTACTTCTATTTTCAGTTTGTGCCTATTATTTATTTTCCTTAAATATAACTTAATGTGCAACAAATGTTTGACATGTGTGTTGAGTGTAAATTGCATCAATGATACATTTGAAACTGTAGAGTAATTGTGATAATGTGTTTAAATTGTAATTGTTTTAAGTATATTTTAAGATAGATATAATTATTATTATTACGATCTTAGTCTCTGTAATCCAAAAATTATTGGTAGACCAATCTCACAGCAATATCATTGGCAAATTGATTTTGTTTAGAATTACATCATATGCATTTCGGGTTGGTCTAATGTATTCCAACCCCTCTTCAGTGCTAAACCAAAAAAGTTTTTTTAGAACACGACATCAATGTATAACAACAACAAGTTTAAAAAAAAGAAAGAACTTACAATATACGTTGGTGAAAATTACAACAATATTTATATGGGTGGGAGGGCAAACCTTCCTCACATTGACTGGTATCCTAAAATTACAATTTTTTTGTTGTATACATCTTATTGATATATGGCTAATTTAAATAAAAATTGCAAACAACACTTATACTCACAGATTAAAATTGTTTTCACCACAGATGTATAATAAACACTCTAAAAACATCAAATAATTAAATAAGCTGGCCAACAAATGTATAGGTGCATTCCCGAAGCATAAATTACTTAACAAATTAACAACACTATTAGTTCATGTATACTTCATTGAATTCTTTTACAATAGTAATCACATGACGACTTCTTATTACTTATTAATTTATTTTAGCACCATCTATTAGATTGTACCAGCAGTAATCAATTTCCACCCCTTTCGAATTATTAATTAAATTATTATTTTTTTGATTTCTTATTTCTATATGTTCTTTGAATTTTCTTTTATACATGTCTTTTTCAATATGCAAAATTTTTATATTATTTCGATTAATGTTACAATTATTATTATTAGTGTGGTTAAACCACGGGGAATTACTGTACTTGAGTCGGATGGCAGCTTCGTGTTCTTTGACTCTTACTTCTAACACTCGCCCGGTTTCACCAATATATACACACGGATTATGACAATTACATTCAAGTTTATATACAACACCAGCTTTTTTTAAAGGATCTAACTTATTATTACTACTTTTATTATCATATCTATTGGGTTGTTCGGAAAGTTCGTAGCGATTTTTGATAGCCGACAGTTGAGACACCGATTGACGCAAAAATGATTAGAATTGTACAAACCAATGAATATTACGATAAATGACCTTGAGACGCGTCCGTTACAAAAAAACCGTTAAGATTATTCAAATAGCGTTTAATTTGGCTCATTGCAAAAATGGATGCGAACAACGTGCATTATCGACACTTGTTTCTTTTCTTTTTTCGTAAACGCAAAAATGCTGTACAAACAGCAAAAAAGATATGTGATGTTTATGGTGGGAGTGCTGTATCAGAATCAACTGTTCGAAAGTGGTTTGCAAAATTTAAAACGGGTAATTTCAGCCTTGAAGATGCTCCTCGCTCAGGAAGACCTCCTGTTATTGAAGAGGACCAAATCAAAGCATTATTGGATGAAAACCCTCATTACACAACTCGAGAGATTGCAGACATAGTGAAGTCATCAAACAGTACTGTATTTCAACATCTAAAGAAGCTCGGATACGTGAATCGTTATGACATTTGGATACCTCACGACTTAACGGAAAAAAACTTACTGGATCGCATCTCCATTTGTGATTCTCTTGAAAAACGAAATGAAAATGACCCTTTTCTGAAGCGTTTAGTGACAGGTGATGAAAAGTGGATCATTTATAACAACATCAGCCGAAAACGATCGTGGGGTAAGAAAAATGAATCACCATTAAAAACTCCAAAGGCCGGTCTTCATCCAAAGAAGGTCATGCTCACTGTCTGGTGGGATTGGAAAGGAATCCTGTACTATGAGCTGCTTCCACAGAATCAAACAATTGATTCTGATAAGTATTGTTCCCAATTGGATAAGCTGAACATGGCAATTAAAGAAAAACGTCCGGAACTGGCCAATAGAAAAGGCATTGTGTTTCACCAAGATAATGCCAGACCTCACACGTCTTTACGAACACGCCAAAAATTATTGGAACTAGGCTGGGATGTTTTACCCCACCCCCCTTACTCACCCGACCTTGCCCCGTCGGACTACCATTTGTTCCGTTCTCTACAAAATTCCCTTCATGATAAAAACTTTGATACTTTGGAAGCTTGCAAAAACCACGTGGATCAGTTTTTCGCGGAAAAAACTGGAAAGTTCTACGAAGAGGGTATCATGAAGCTGCCCCATAGATGGCAACACGTCATTAAGAACAATGGCGCATACATAATGGAATAAAAGTATATTTTTAGTATTAAAACAATTTCTTTTATTTCTCTTAAAAATCGCTACGAACTTTCCGAACAACCCAATACAAATATCTTGTGGAAATTTTATTGGTCAAAGATGGGGCCAAAACAAATATTATAATTATTAATACTTTTCTTACAATGCTCAAAGATATTTTTAATATATAGCAACCTTTTATATGTTTTGTCAGCTTTAAACTTAGTATTGTACCTATTCTTTAAATAATATGTTTTCCATTTTGTAAGAATGAATTTCGGATAATCGTTCATTATGAATTTTGTTTCCAACTTTTTGAGTTTAATATTTATATTATAATTATCAGATATTCTTGTATATGTGTTTTTTAATTCAATAAGGTAAGAATTCTTTTTAATGTAATCAGGGATATATGAATGGTAATTGATAGTTTTGTTAACGTTAGATGATTTTTTATAAGTTATAAAATCAAATTTTTTAGGGTTGTTAACTATGGTAATATCTAAATAATTAATTTTCTTATTCATTTCCTCTTCAACATCAAACTGTTTATCTCTGTCTATATTATTTATTGAATTATATATGGTTTCTTTATTAGTCAAGTTTCTATTATATACTATCAGATAGTCATCTACATATCTCATTATTAACTTTATGCCCCTAATTTCACTAATTTGTTTATTGATATCAATCATGACCAATTCAGCTAATTTTGGCCCCATCTTTGACCCCATACTGATACCATCTCTCTGTCTATAAAACGTACCTTCACCTTCACCTTCAAAATAATTATTTTTGTAAGCAAATTCTATTAAATTTATCAAATTCTTATGGATACTAAGATCTTTTAAACTATTTTCTATCAGAATCTAATTTATGCTAGGATACATACTCAAAGAATTGGAAACAAAATTCATAATGAACGATTATCCGAAATTCATTCTTACAAAATGGAAAACATACTATTTAAAGAATAGGTACAATACTAAGTTTAAAGCTGACAAAACATATAAAAGGTTGCTATATATTAAAAATATCTTTGAGCATTGTAAGAAAAGTATTAATAATCATAATATTTGTTTGGCACCATCTTTGACCAATAAAATTTCACAAGATATTTGTAGATATGTTAATAAAAGTAGTAATAATAAGTTAGATCCTTTAAAAAAAGCTGGTGTTGTATATAAACTTGAATGTAATTGTCATAATCCGTGTGTATATATTGGTGAAACCGGGCGAGTGTTAGAAGTAAGAGTCAAAGAACACGAAGCTGCCATCCGACTCAAGTACAGTAATTCCCCGTGGTTTAACCACACTAATAATAATAATTGTAACATTAATCGAAATAATATAAAAATTTTGCATATTGAAAAAGACATGTATAAAAGAAAATTCAAAGAACATATAGAAATAAGAAATCAAAAAATAATAATTTAATTAATAATTCGAAAGGGGTGGAAATTGATTACTGCTGGTACAATCTAATAGATGGTGCTAAAATAAATTAATAAGTAATAAGAAGTCGTCATGTGATTACTATTGTAAAAGAATTCAATGAAGTATACATGAACTAATAGTGTTGTTAATTTGTTAAGTAATTTATGCTTTGGAAATGCACCTATACATTTGTTGGTCAGCTTATTTAATTATTTGATGTTTTTAGAGTGTTTATTATACATCTGTGGTGAAAACAATTTTAATCTGTGAGTATAAGTGTTGTTTGCAATTTTTATTTAAATTAGCCATATATCAATAAGATGTATACAACAAAAAAATTGTAATTTTAGGATACCAGTCAATGTGAGGAAGGTTTGCCCTCCCACCCATATAAATATGTTGTAATTTTTCACCAACGTATATTGTAAGTTCTTTCTTTTTTTAAACTTGTTGTTGTTATACATTGATGTCGTGTTCTAAAAAAACTTTTTTGGTTTAGCACTAAAGAGGGGTTGGAATACATTAGACCAACCCGAAATGCATATGATGTAATTCTAAACAAAATCAATTTGCCAATGATATTGCTGTGAGATTGGTCTACCAATAATTTTTGGATTACAGAGACTA